>NC_142136.1:47732348-48035378 GCF_024610735.1 Ursus americanus
CCAAGACAGAATCAAATTAAATAGGCAAAATGGCAGATAGAGAAAATTGTGCAAACACTTTATGGGTAGTGAGGTATAATTAAAATTACTGGGCAAAAACAGATGGAGAAGAAATAACAAGAGGAAAGCAAAAAGAGGACAATGTCCTTAATAGTAAGTATGACATTAGATATAAGTCTTTTCTAGGTGTTCTTTATGAAGTATAGGAAGTTCCTCTTCATTCCTCCGTTTGTTAAGAGTTTTTATCAGAAATGGGTGCTGTATTTTGTCAAACTCTTTTTCTGCCTCAAATGATATTCATTCTTGCACATTGTCCACTTCTTCCATTAGAGCCCTTAACATTTTAATCATAGCTATTTTAAATTCCCTTCTTACTAAATCCAAAATCTGTATCATAGTTGAGTCTGCCTGTGATGTTTGCCTTGCTTGTCTCTCCACTCTGTTTCCTAATCTTGCCTTTAGCATGGCTTGCAATTTTGTATTGTAGCTGAAAGTCAGATATGATGCATTGGATAATGGAAAACGGGCCTGTAGCGTGCGGTTTTAGGTTATTTTGACTGGGAGTTCGGCTGTGATTAAGGTATGCTATAGCTATAGGAGCCAGAAGCATCAAATTCAACAAGAGGCACTCTTGTTTTTACCTCCACTGATGTCTTTGCATTTCCCTAAGAACTTACACTTTGTGTTTTTTTCTTACATTTTCATTTTTTATAATTTTTATCTTGTTATATTAGTCATCATACAGTACATCCCCAGTTTTTGATGCAATGTTCCATGATTCATTATTTGTGTATAACACCCAATGCACCATGCAGAACTTACACTTTGATTGCACCTCCTTCTTGCAGCTCTTTGAGGTGTAAACCACTGTGGTTATACTGGGGCTTTGTTGGTGTGGTGGTAGAGTATCGAGCAAGTGAGGCATTAATAATCTCATGATTTAATAATAGTCTTTTGGAGGACTTATGTCACTTGACTATGCCTTGTACAGGTTTTTGGGTTTGTGTGTGTGTGTGTGTGTGTGTGTGTGTGTGTGTGTGTGTGTGTGTGTGTGTGTTTTAGTTCCCCTCCCTCCCTAATCCCCCTTAAGTGAGACATGAAGTCTAATGTGGGCTGAGACAAAGAAATGCCTTTCCCTCAAATTCGGTAAGGGCCTGGTAGTCTTTATCCCGGGAGAGTAGGTTTTGTTTTGAAAACCCCCCTGAGCATATTTCATACTAATTACTTTTTCCATTCCCTTGCCAGAGCCATGAGGGAATCTTTCTCTGATTTTCACTGTAGAACTTTGTGGGGTTCCTGGAAGTTAAATCTTTAAAAATTTGGAACTCCCCTAACTGTGCCTCCCTCCACCCCCAGTAGCTTCTCCCTCTTCTGCTAGTCCACAATTAGCCTCCAGCAAGTTGTCAGCAGCGTCCTTCACGCGTTCCATTCCTATCGATTAATGGCTCCAGTAGCTCCTGCTTCAGGTATTGGAAGCTCCAAATTTGCCCATCTCTCCAAATTTTGGAATGGCGGCTTTATCTGAAAGTTCAAGTTTTCCTATTGAGCTAAGAAGAGTAACCGATTTTCAGTTTAACTTCGTCTACTTGAAAGAATGGAGTGATGACTTCCAAGCTCTTTACATATTAAAGCTGAAACTGGGACTTCTGAGTCGTATTTTAAGTAGTATTTAAATATTGCCAGGAAGTGTTTTGTTTTTTTTTTTTTAAGATTCAATTTTTTTAGGGCAGTCTTAAGTTCATAGCGAAATCGAAAGGAGGGTACAGAAATTTCCCATAAACCCTTTGCCTCCGCACATATATAGCCTCCCCCATCATCAGCAGCCCCCACCAGAGGGGTACATTTGTTACAATTGATGCACTTACATCAACACGTCATAATTACCCAAGTTCATAGTTTACACTGGGGTCTGCTCTTGGTGGTGTGCATCCTATGAGTTTTGACAAATGTATAATGACATATACCCATCATTATGGCATCCTACGGAGCATTTTCTCTGCCCTAAAAATCCTCCATGTTCTGCCTCTTCATTCTTCCTGTCCCCCACAAGCTGCAAGTATTTTATAAAGTAAATTTTTATACTCATGGTCATGTAATTCAGGTTTCTTTATAAAAACAAGAACCAGAATAATTATTCCAATTCTGTAATGTTTGATATTATGCATCGATTTATTTGCAATCCACCTTATTATTTAAACCCATTCTATTTAAAAATTATGCTCCAATGATTTATTTTTCCGATAAATGTTTTCATAAAGCCTTGGTCCATTCTCATTATACAGTCATAAGAAAAGTATATTTGACGTTCTGAGGCAATTTTGTCATTTTTTAAAAAAGAGTAAAATTTGACGAAAAAGAAAAAACTCAGTCATACAAATATGCTTCTAGAAAGGACTGCACAATTTTTTTTCTTGTTCTGATATTTTTCAAATAAAATGAAACAATTGAGGAAAACGTGTTTGGGTAACAGCTGCTGTTTTCAACTTATATAGTATGAAACAAAGGGTGTGCTAGAGTATTTCCCATTAATTGTTTCCATTGTGTGCGAATTACCCTGAATATCCAATACATTTTATTTCAGAGTTTCTGATTAAAACCAAAGCAGCTAAAGTTTGTGGGCCATCATTTTCTATGCTACATTTAATATGCAAACTAATTTTGAAAGGCATGAGGCACCTGCACCACAGATTTCAAAGGAATTTGCATAATAAATACAGTACAGACTTAAAGCTTGCCTTGTAGAGGACAATGACAGATGTGTAAGCAGTTTTGTGTGAGAGTCCTGCATAGCAAAATTTGCTTTGGAGTTGAATTTCAGGGTCAGGGTAGGACAAGCAATCTATTATAGGATAAACATTTTATGTAAGCAAACATCCTATATTGGAGTAGTCAAGGCTTATTCCCCATGCAAACTGGGGGGTGCTTGTCTTCTATCAACAAATCTTGGATTCTCAACTGGAATTTATGACTGGCTCAAATCTGAAGACAAGAGCCTGTAACCTTTTTTCAACATTGCAAGAGAAAGATCATTGCATTCTGATTTTGTCCTTTTTCCTATTTAGTTTATTTACTACATTTATTGTTAGTTAATCTCCCAGAAAATGATATCGGATCTTTCTGTGTGCATGTGATTGTGATTGCCATAAATATTAATAAACAAATAATAAAATATTACCAATCAATAGGACAATAATCCTGTTTATAAATTTATTATATCTACCAGATCTTCTCCCCCGACCCCAACACTGTGATAATACACAAAACTAATGGACTAACAAAGTTAACTTTCTGGGATAACTCAGAGGAAAATTTTCTCTCAAAAGTGATTTGTAAAGTGATTGATTTGTGATTCAGAGATTTATTAGACCCATTTCTATAGGCATCAAATACCTGAAATAAACAAACAACGCCCTACATCTGCCTAATGATAGCTCCAGGTAAATAATAAATTATAGTCAGAGGAACTGTGAAGAAAACACTTGCTTTTCTAGAATAATGTCCATGCATATTGTAATTTAGTGATGTTTTACAAGTAGAATTTTCATCACCATACAGAAGGCTCTTTCTACATACTCATCTCCTAGAAACTTATGAGTGGGAGAAGACAAATGAAAGTACGCTAATTTTAAGTGTCTTATCCTGTGTGAAGTGACATAACAACACCTACAGGTAGATTGTGGTGAGTTAAAGATCTATACTACAAATCTGAAAACAACTACTAAGGTGAAAAAGCAAAAGTTACATGTAAGCCCCCCCCAATAAAACAAAATTATTAAAAATAGTCAATCAAAGAGAAGGCAGAAAAAGAATAAAGGGGAAACAAAAGACATGGAACAAATAGAAAAAAAGTCAAGCTGAAAGTTTCAAATCTAAACATATCAATAATCACATTAAATGCAAATTATGTAAAATTATACAGGAAGTTCAGGCTGGCTTTACCCATAAGACAGCAGACTTAGCTTTCGCTCAGCTCCTTATCTTATCTCCTCAGCTTCAATATCTTATAAATTCCACAACCACAAGGCTCTTAGTTTCAGGATATACTGGTTAGACTAATCCTTTGATTAATATGTCTTTTCCTTACTTTCTCCCTTCCCCACATGTATAAAAATGCTTTTAAGCAATGACCTAGCCAAACAACAAGTAAACAAACAATTTAATTAAATGATCTAAATCATTAGCCCATAGCAAATTCTGAATAATGAGATGATACTTGTACAAGAACATTTCAAGACTGTCATTAATTTCTCCTCACCTTAAAATCTTTTTTTGGTCCATTGGTCACCAAGCTAGGATATGAACACCATCTGTAAGATCATAACACTTAATATTGGAAGAACTTAGCTTTACCTTCATAATTATACAATTTAGTAAATGATTATGCTAAGTACGGTAAAAGAAAATGGACTGACACCATAGACAAGATACTTATTTTTAAGTAAATTAAAAGATAACATTTTAAAAAAGTAAGAATATCAGATAGGGAGTATGATATGGAAATACACTTATTTTCATAAATATTTGTATGTACTGAGCAACTGTAATAAAATGTCAAGTGGCTCCCACTGTTGGTTTGGCACAGAATCTGATGGTTTGAGTGTTCGGGTTAGGTGAATAGCAGTTTTCATGATAGAATTGGATCACATAATGACTAAGCTATTGCCTATGACATCCCATGACTATTTGCATAAAATTCAAATGCATGCCATGTCCCGCAAGGAAGAACTTGCACACATTGTTCAAATTTTCCCCGCAGCATCCGTAACGCTACTCTCTCCCATGTACCTTGACCACTGGCCTTTCCTCAGTCTCTCATTGCGTCTTTAGCAACTTGAACTTGACATAATGTCTACCTGAATGCCCCTCTCTGAGATTGCCCTATTTTTTTTTCTAAGATTTTATTTATTTGCTTGACACAGAGGGAGAAAGAGAGGGAGAGAGCACAAGCAGGGGGAGCAGCAGGCAGGAGAGGGAGAAGCAGGCTCCCAGCTGAGCAGAGAGCCTGATGCGAGGCTCCATCCAGGACCATGGGATCATAACCTGAGCTGAAGCAGATGCTTTAACCACTTTAACCAACTGAGCCACCCATGCGCCCCTGAAATTTCCTGATTTTTAGCTCTCTTTTCTCCTTCCAGTCCCAGCTCAAACTTGTTCTTCGTAGGGACCATCCCTGAGCTCCTATGTAAGTTTCATCCCCACTGTTCTTCTTGGGTTACCCTGTTCTATTTTATCTATATACTCACCTCTGTTTGAATATTTTTACTTTAGAGAGCTATCTTACTCACCAGAAAGAAAGCACCAATAGAATAAGGTCTCATAGACCCTTACCAAGCACTTAAAACAATGCTTGGCTTTGAGTCAATACCCCAAAATAGTCAGTGAATGAGTCATTAGCTATCATCTCTAGCATTTTATGATTTGGGAAATTTATTAGGAATTGATCAATTTTGGGATCTTTTTCAACCCCTGAAAATGCACATAAAATTTCAAGAAATATGTTCATTCATAGATGGATAACTGTGCTTGAAATACTTTGATATCCTTCCAGAAAAGTAATTAGCATACAGTCATGTCCACATTCATTATAGTTTAAAGCAGACAGAAAAGATCATCTACTCTGAAGCATCTCCAAAGCCACTTAGGATATGTTATTTAAGCCTAGAATATATAATTATACAAGAATAAGCTGAAAATCAGTTGGCTTTTAGAGTCTGACAGAAAATAAAATGTCTCAAATCTGTAAAAATCAGCATATTGGTGACTACCGCTGAAATTCCTGGTGATAATTGTTAGCTAGGACACTCTGGAAAATAAAACAACAAAAATGCACTGTAAAATTTGGGTTAAGAAACATCAGTAGCAAGAAATGTGGAAGAAATTCACATTTAAGAATTTTGAATCCAAATTTCAGGTAAGACATACATACATAAAACACAAATATATATGCCTTTATGCCCCTCCCTAAAAACTCCCGGCATAGTAGAGAGGGCTTTAGCCTTAGGAAACAATGATACGATTTCTTAAATTTGCGAGCATGTTCTTCTGTGACTATAGGTTTATGTCATGTTAATACATGTAAAATGAATTTTAAATGCACTGTGATGCAATAATTGATTGAGCTTGAAAATACGTTTGCATCATAAATCATGGAATTTTAAACAAAAATCAGAAAGTCTGAATAAACTGGGTATACTCTAGGTCTATATTTAATTTCAATTTTGCAAGTATTGATGATCCAAATTAAAAAATGTAAAATCTTTGTGCATTACTACTAAACTTACTTTCATACATCCATGTGTATATGTGCAGATGTGTATGACTTATTTTATTTCTTATTGAACACCCTTAAAAGTTATTGCATGGGTTGAAAGATCAAGTGAAATAGTTACATATTTTTGCCACAGTATACTCATTACAGGTAATTTTTGCAATTGAAACTATTTGAATGATACGATTCCAGGAATTGAGTGATAGTGTGATTCTGCAAGGACATTAAATATTTGACTTTTTCAAGAGGAGAAAGCATAGTAAACTATCGGAACATAAAAATGAAACAAAGTATTATCAATACAATCAGCTCTTAATTAAAACTGAATTAAATTAAAAAGATACTAAAACAGTTACCATGTTTTTAAAGCAATCTGGAGATTTTAAGCATAATCAAAGGAGGAAGAGAGAAAAAAATTAAAAGTGCCTTTACTTAAGTATGAAAGTTACATCCTGGGCATGTAGATTGAGCTTTATAATTTGGGTTACGTTTGAATAAATAATTATTTCTAAAATTAACTGCTTCAATTCTTGGTGCTCCTATCACTCGAAGTATAAGTTCTGACTGGTTTCTGATTCCACACAAACTAGTGATTTGCCAGATTAAACTGAAATATTACAATAGAGTCACTGAGGCAAAGCTTCTGGTATCTCATTTGAGAGAAGGCGGATGGAGATGATAAAAAGAATCCCATTGTATTGAGCTAAAAGGCAAAATAATTGAGATGTATATCTGACTGAAAACCTTGAACTTCTGGGGGTCAGGGTAGAGTCTTTGGTGATTAGCACCAGAAAAAATCAAGAATTTAAACCCCAGTGAATAACTATAGTTGGTATTTCCAGTTTTATGAAAACTTAATTTATTATGTAGAGAAGCAAGACTCACCTCTAAAATATTTATCCATGTTTATCTCCCTTGTTGGCTGCTAAGATATTTTGAATGAATAAATTTCAATTGTTCAAACATAATTCTGTTTTTTTATAAAATACTTATAGAACACAGAACGGTGTTAGATTAAAGGCCAAGAATAATAGGTGACTGGACAAATAAAGATGGCAGTAAAAATGTCAGCACAGAAAGAATTAATAGTGAAATGTAAGAGAAGATTTTACTTAGGAGTTAGTGAAGGGATGTAACTTATTCTAGTACTACAATAATGTAATATCAAGCAGTATTCTAGAATTGTGAAAATGACTGACTCCAAAACTAGAATTTTCCAGAAAAAAAATTCTTTCAGTTATGTAATGTGTTCTATGGGCAACCCTTAAACACAGGAATGACTAATGTAAGAAAAATACATGAAAAGCAACTGTTCATAACAGACATTTAAAAACTGATGAAAATAATGATGAAGTAGGAGAATTTCAGTACCCAGTATACTTTTTAAAGATTTATTTATTTATTTTAGAAAGAGAGAGAGAACATGCACAAGTAGGGAGAGGGGCAGAGGGAAAGAATCTTTAAGCAGACTCCATACCGAGCGCAAAGCCCCACACAGGGCTTGATCTCACAACCCATGTAAGCATGAGCTGAGCAGAAACCAAGAGTCGGACGCCTAACCAACTGAGCCACCCAGCTGCCCTTCCAATATTTTTTAAGAAAAAAATGGCATGTAAAAATACAGTTTCTTTTTTTTTTAACAGGTTTTTTCATTTGCTTCAGGAAATCTAAGTGTGTTTGTCTGATAGGTAAATAGAGATTATCCCAATTTAGAAAAGGATATTAGGTAATTTGTAGAAAGCAAAATTGTTTCTGTTTAAGTTATTGTTGAGAACCTAAAACAAATTGAGAACTTCATCAAACACAAAGATGACATACAGCTCTCATTTTGAACAACCAATGTCGTCTCATTAGTGTACTTTGAGACTAGCTGCAGGAGTATGGATAAGATTTTTTATAAAAATGATTGTAACTAATCTTGAAATCTCTGCACGATTTTCAGCACTGATACTCAAGCATGTCTGTGAATTGAAGAAGTTAAAAGTATTTTTATATGTGTTTTTCAATTATTCCATTTCTAACATATACACACACACATATATACTTTCTTTTATTTCCACTGAGAACGACCCAACAAAGATTAAAGGGAGAGAATAAGAAGGAAGTAAACATTTTGGGGTGAGACTTTTAATATGTAAATTATCATTCTATTTTTAAAATAATGGTTATATGTATGTCGGATGTCATAATACTAAATTTTTCCCAAGGAGGAATTTACAGATTTGCAAGTTAGAGAATTTTCCCAGGGCAGGGACCCCCTATGGACATCTACAAATTTATCCATAGTCTTCCCATACAGATTGCCTCACAGTTAGCATTACTTTAAAAGAATAATTTGATTTTTTTTATTTTAACAATACTAACTGATCCTTTAAAAAAAGTTATTGAAATTATTTTTAAATATACCCATTATAAAAACCCAAATCACACAGTAATGAATTGTGTGAAATAAAAAGTGAAAAGCCCTATCTTCCCATCATCAAGAAATATATTTTGGAGAAAATTTTTGACATGTTTTCTACATATGTATGATTATATATTTGCATATTCACACAGAAAATCCCTATTTTTAAAACAGAAATCAAATTATAGTCTATCGTGTCTTATTTCCTTAGTGTAACAATATATAAAACACATACTGCTATGACATTGCATATAGGAACAACTCATTCTTTCTCATTTTTAGTGATTTCATTATAAGACTCAATAATAATTGAATTCATCTGTCACTTTCTGTTGCTTGTGTTTTTGGTCAGTTTTATTTATCTATCAAATCTATCAGCTGTAAGTACAAAATAGATTAATTTTAACAAATAGATACCACCCTGTAACTACTACCAAACTCATGAGGTAGAATTTTTCAACACTCAGAAAAGTTCCCTCTTCCTTTTTTTGAGGTTCAGTCCTCTCCTCATACTACTTGGCCTGTGCTAACGCTGAGCTACTACCTATCAGTATAACTTTGTCTTTCCTGGAAAGTCTGATAAATGGTATTCCACACCATACGGTTTTTGTAACTGGCTTCTTTCATGTAGTATAATGCTTTTGAGATGTACCCACGGTTTTGGTGAATCTGTAATTTATTCCTTTAATTTCTGAATTGTATCTATTGTTTGGACACTCTATATATTGGTTGTAGGTTTAGCAATTGACAGACATTTGGATTCTTTCCAATTTTGAATAATATCATTGTGAACAATTGAGTACAAGTCTTTGTATGGACATAAGCTCTTATTTCTCTTGGGTAAATATTCAGGAGTAAAATTACTGGCTACATGGTAAGTATATACTTAACTTTATACATAAATGCCAGAATGTTTTTACGATATGGTTGTAATATTTTGCATTTGTATCTTTCTCTCCTCTTTGATATTTTGAAAGATATAGTGTGAAATTGAGATGGTTTCTACCAAAATTTTGTAGAATTCACAAGCGAAGCTCTCTAGACATGGGGCTGTTTAATAGAGGGCAATCACCTCTTGAGTAAGCTTTGCTAATTTGTGTATTTTAAGGAATTCACCATTTTATCTAATTTGTTGGGTGTATTTAGTTTTTCATAATATTCCATTATTACACTTTCAATACCTATAGGATCTGTAATGAAGTAATCTCTAATTCCTTACTAATTTGTTTTTTGTCTACCTGCCTGCCATCCTCTTTTCCTCTCCTCCTTTCTTCTTTTTTCATCTCTCTGGCCAGAGTTTTGTCAATTTTATTGTCAAATTCAGAAAAAATCAGCTTTTGAATTCATTGATTTCTATTTTCCTGTTTTGTCTTTTTGATTCTGCTCTTCTCTTTTTTATTTATTGCCTTCTTCTTGTTTTGGATTTTATTTGTACTTCTTTTTCAAGTTCATTAAGATAGAAGCTTAGATCAGATAACACCTTTCTTCTTTGCTAATATAATTTTTTCCTAAGTTCTGCTTTAGTTGCTTTCATATATAATTAACTCATATAATATACTTTTTAATATAATTATAGTGTTCACAGAGCTGTGCCATCATCCCATAATCCATGTTTAGAACATTTCATCACCCCAGAAAGAAGCCCCACACCCATTTGCAGTGACTCCACATTATCCATCTACCTCAGTGGTAGGCAACAGCTAATCTACTTTCTATCACTAGAGATTTGCCTATTCTAGAAATTTTACGTAAATATAATCATACAGTGTATGTTCTTTTGTATATGGTCTTTTTAACTTTACACATTATTTTCAAGTTTCATCCACATTTTAGCATGTAACAAAACCTCACTCCATTTTATTGCCAAATAATATTCTATCCTATGGCATACTCCAAAACTCCTTGCAGTTGCTCTGTCTCCTCAGGCACCGTAGTCAGTTATGGCAGCCAGAAGGCACTGGGCAATTTTCTGACACATACCTTGCCAAACGAGTTGGTTCTTATCCATGGGGTGTCAAGCTATGGCTGGAGCTGAGTAGCAGAGTTCAGAAAGGAAATTGTAACCAGGTGAAAACTCTGACCATGCTTTTCATCTGTAATAGTGGGTCTAATTGGTTACTTTAATTCATATATCATCTGTATGGATAAGGATGGATAAATTAAAGCTGTACCTACCTTTCATTATGTTAAGAAATTTTAAAATAATTATGACACGCTTTACTGATCATGATTCATTTTTATTTATGCTTTTCTTCTTATTAGATTAATACATGCTCATAAAATATATACATATTCATGTATATGTATATTTTTAATCAAAGTTCACAACTTTATTAAGGGCTGCCTCAACCTGCGTTTGCTAGTTAGAGGAGTAGTCTTTTTTTGTCAGGATGCCACTGAAACTGCCAAGTTCTCTTGAATTACATAGAGTGCTGTATTATCTAAAGAGTTAAAAATATTAAGTATGACATTTATTATAAACTTCTCACAGTATGGATCCCTAAATGATTAATAAATAATTTTTACATCTGACTGTTCCACTGAGTGAATCCAAAATTCAGAATTATTTTTACAATTGTCATGAGTTGTGGTAAAAATTTATCTTAAAAGATACTAGCTGCTATGGGTCTACGTGGCCTTAAAGGACATAATATCTAGTTGTAATATATACACTGATGTAGGTTCCAATTCACACATACAACTGTCAAAACAGAGAAACAAATAAATGAACAGCTAAAAACGTTTATGACACCCTCAAAGACATACAAGTACTTACCGAATAGTTGATAACATTAAGAAATTATTATTAATTTTCAGATCTGATAATAGTAGTTATATTTTATAAAGTATCCACAATTTTAGCAATGCATGTAAGAACTTTCATAGATAGAATGCTGTGATGTCTAGGATTGCTTCAAATACTTTGAGATGGAAGCAGTTCAGGTTACATATAAAACAAATTGACCACATATCAATTATAGAAAGTAGATGATGGGTATGTCCAGTTCTTTTATCCTCTCTACTTTTTTTATACATTTAAAAATTTCCTAAATAAACATGTTTTTAAACATTTTAAACATTTCTAAAAATGTGAGGTTCAATGGAATGCAGTGTCAGAATTTACCTAATAAGAGTTGAAATCACTAATCGCTGACAGAAAATACATTCTAATTATGTATGCACTATACAGTCATATAAGCTATTCCTGATATGTGTATTGTGAATAAATATCCTATAATGAATACATATATGTTTATTGAATCTTAACTGAATTCTACTCTAACTTCATTTGTAGTAAATCCCTTCATTTACAGTATATCGTTGACCCTTGAACAGCATGAGTTTGAACTGTGTGGGCCCACTTTTAGGCGAATTTCTTTCAATAAATACAGTACAGTTTTATGAATGTATTTGTTCTTCCTTATAATCTCCTTAATAAAATTTTCTTTTCTCTAGCTTACTTCATTGTAGGAATATAGTAATAAGACATATAATATACAGAACGTGTGTTAACGTGTTTATGTTATCAGCAAGGCTTCCAGTCAACCATAGGCTAATAGTAGTTAAGTGTTTGGGGAGTCAAAAGTTATAGGTGGATTTTCAACTGTGTTGGGGGTTGGCGCCCCAACACCTGTATTATTCAAGGCTCAACAATAACAATAAGTGGTCTATAATGAGGATAAAGAGAGGCTTGAATGAGTGTGTTAATACACTCAATCCTGACTAGCACAAGAAACATTGTCTTTTCAGGTGTTTCTGAAGAGTTCAGTGGTCCAAAATGATGAGCATGACTAGCATTCGTTTTAGCTACAGCGCACGGACCGATGAGCGAAGGAGAAAATCATCCCTTCCCTATAAAGTTGCTCCTTTAGAAGATCTGCCATTGCCTGCCTCCTTCTATAATGTGTAGAAATACCGATCAAGCACTTGATTTACAAAACAGCAAATAGGAGGAACAAACTGCCAAACGTATGGTCTGGTTACTTCGGAGCACTGTTTTATTTGTTAGTTGTTTTTTTTCTTTTTCTTTTTTTTTTTAATGTTGACTCTTTTGCTTATGAAAGAAAGACATTTCCTGCACTGTCAGCCACTGAAAAGTGCTTCAGTTTAACGATGGTCTCAAATTTGGTAGTTCTCTACATTATCTGAAACCTTTCAAAAATATAGGATTGTTTACTGAGTCTATCAAGTGCAAACACTGGCTCATGAATCAGGTGAACTATCATTCTCAGAGCGTGGCATATTTACCATAAAGGAAAGCCTAGACTCCTCTGCTTTCTACTCTGAGAAATGCAGCAGCATTTCAAGGAGAACTCTTAGTTTGCTGTTAGCAGTGTGGGCAGCGGCACTTTTCCTGACAAACTTAATGTCATGAGGTACATAACTCTTAATTACAAAAAATCATCATGGAGTTAAAAACCTATAGGGAAATTAAAAGACATGCAGCAGAAAACCCTGATAGGGACCTACTTTACACAAATTAAATTGACTTATGTTACCCAAACAGTCCTGACGGTTTGAAAAGTCTGTCTTTTTAGCACAGCAGACTGGTTGTAACTCTACAGTTCATTAGCTTAGGAGATATAGGCATGTTCAAATTGAAAAAAAATGCAAAGAGCACCTGATTAAGAGATTTAAAAAAATAATGGTAGATTGACTTAAGTTTAATTAGAGTGTGACTTTGTTGGAAAAAAAATTAAATTTTATAAATGTGCACTCTTTTTCTTCCCAACTTGTTTTCAAGTTTTCTTTACGTAGTATTCTTTAAATATTTAGAAATAAATTTTTGTCTCAATTCAAAGAACAGAGTTTCCATTTGACATCAAAAGGATCCTGAAAATAGTATTTTGTTTTAAAAAAGCTACCAAAGAAAGTGAAAAGTTAGTGGCCTTTTGAAGTGCATTTTGTTAATGCTATCAAGTTAATTTTGTCGACTTGGATACAATTAGAATGCAATTCCTGATCACTTGGCACGCTGTGAGGGATGTATAAATCTAAGTAATAGTCTACTCATTAAGAAAAAAGCACATATGTACCACATTTATGCATGATACGAAAACTGAACTATTAGGGGAAAGAAAAAAAGTAGTGTGAGCCATAGGACTTAGGACAAAAAAGGTTGTGAAATTTAGTACTAAAAGTATACCAGGACGACATGAACAAAATAAATGTGACTCAAGGTTTATGGAAAGAAGACCTAGATATTTATGAGGGTGTGTGAAATTTGCGAACAAGTCTCATAACCAATTGTTTGGGGCCACTGGGGAAATGTACCCACAATGGAAAGCTGAGCTCCTGATGTTAATAGGTAATAAATATATATTTTAAAAATATATAAATGATTGAAGTAGAAGAGTGAGGGATTTTTTTTAAAAGATTTATTTATTATTTATTTATTTTAGAGAGAGAGAGAGCGAGCACTCGTGCATGAGTTGTGGGTGGAAGGGCAGAGGGAGACATCCTTCAAGCAGACTCCCCACTGAGCACAGAGCCCAAGGAGGGGTAGAGGGGCTCAATCTAACGACCCTGAGATCATCACCTGAGCTGAAACCAAGAATTGGTGGTTAAATGGACTGAGCCACCCAGGCAACCACAGATTGAGTTTTAAAAAGGAGGATTCAAGTCCTGGAAAGTTCTAGGTCTTGATTTTAAGATAGAGTCAATTCCACCAAGCTGCTTGTAGAAAATTGATGACAAGACTCATCATTAAAGAAAGAATATATGAATGAGAAGCATAGCATACTTGAGAATCAAGTTGTTTGTGACAAGTGGTAGAGATGGGCTGGAAATTTCCTGAAATGCCTGAAATGTTTTTCTTCATTATGTCCCTCAGTGTCATAATCATTCTTAAAGGCCAGCTCAGATATCACCACATCTATGAAGTGTTTGCTTTTTTCCCAGAGGCTTAGTCTATGCTCCCCCTTTAGTATTTACATTATCGTTTTCCTCTTTGAGTTACCATTTGTTCACACCACTTACTTGCCCTGGACTATGAGCTTTTCAAGGTTGGAAACATCTATCACCCCCCACCATAAACACACATACATAATAGCATTATATCAGGAAAGCATAATCCCTAGTAACATAGATATTTGCTGAATAAATTTTAAAAATAAATAGATTGTATGTTTGAAAAATTTAACATTAAAAGATAAGGTCAAAGTTCAGGTTTCTTATACTCGATTTTTGTAGCCAACATAACTACGGGTTTTTGGAAGCCTTCTCTGAATATTTCCCCAAAAACACTATGCCTACATATTACTGGGAAGAATATTACTTCCCCACCAATAATTATAAATAGTTAAAATGGCGTATCTTTATCCATACTGCAAATTAAGGCTATTCATCCGCAACTGAACAATGTGAATAAAAATTAGAGTTAGATAAATTCTGAGACTTCGTTTGGATATGTACATAGTGACAGCCATGTTATAAATTATGAGATGATAAAATGTCTAACTCTTTTTGTATGCAAGACTTAAGGCAGGACCACGCACAAATATTCCTTTAGTTAAAAGAGAGTCTTGCAACCTATCAGTATGATCTCTGACTCGCCTCTCTCTACTAAGTGCGGTTTTGAAGTTATGTCATATAAGTACTTTTTCTCACAATATTACAAATTCCTCAACAGCAGGAAACGTGATTAATATGTATGACCACCACCTACTTTAGTATTGTATACCCTAAAGAACTCATATTTCTTAATCTCTGCCACTTCTTTTCTCTTGATTTCTAGTTGATTTGAAACAAGGTTTATGTATTCAAAGGCCTCTTTGGAGTCAAATCACACTCTTAATTTCTCTAGGCATATCAAGACCAACATTTAATCATGTTTCTCTCATTTTTAACAAGCTCCCCTTACAAATATGCCCATTTTGCCCATCCCCTAGTTCCACTGCCATGTCCCTTTTGAAGTCTTTCTCATTGATTTTCATTGCATTAAAATCCTATATATTTTTTTACTTGCATTATTAAAAGTAGAACATAATTTTTATATGTTCAGTTATTTGCTTTCTTTATCGACCATATGAAAATGTCATTTCTCCCCACAAAGGACAGATACAAAGTAAGAGTGGTAGGTACCCTTAGCACCTAGATCATCCACGACGGCTGACAAACAAGCTCTGGGAAAGTTTCACAGAGGAGGTCACACCACATTACTATGTTAGAATCACTGGATGAGAAAGTTGATGCTAAAAATTATCTGTTCAGTCCTGTCTTCTTTCACTAGATCATAAGTACTTCGGGGACAAGGAGAACAAGGACTCTGTCTTTTTCATTTCCAATCATCCATGAGTCACATAGTGCTTGGGATACCAAAGGTATATAAGACAAATTTGTCGAATGAAGCTGTTGAACTAAAAAAAAGGCAGGAGGTTAGAACAGGAAGTGTTAGTGTGACATCCAAAGGACTGTGACTGAGCCCGTACTTCAAGCCAGTAAAGAAAAGAGATTCACGAAAAAAGTGACATCATACAGTGTTGCAGAAAATTAAAGTAAAATGAAAGTAAAAAGAGAACCGGATTTTTGTGATTGCAGTTTGGATGCATTTTTATATGTTAATTGGCCATGTGTGTTTCCTAGTCTTTAAAATGTATGTTTATGTTGCTCATCCATTTTCCTCCCCAATTCTTGATTCTGCTTTTATTGATCTATGGAAATTTTTTATATATTCTTGATATTAATCCTTTGTTGGCTGTGTCTATTTAAATATCACTCTCAGTTCGTAACCTTTAACTCTTTAAGTGTGTTTAACTTTAATATGGTCAAATTTATGGAACTTTTCTTTTACATCTTACTTCTGAAATCCTTTCCTACTTCAGGTCCAAAAATTATTCACCTACATTTCCTACGAGTTTTAAAGCATTATTTTTGCCAAACAAAACTTCATTCCATCTGGATTTGAATGTATATATTTCTGTATCTATATTTAAGTATCTGTATATCTTGGGAATAAAATGATGAAGAGTAAAACTGCAGAAATATATTAGTATTTAATTCAAATAATGTTTTAGAAATAAATAAACTTCATCTGAGGTAAGCTAGGCTTGCACAATAAAGCAAATTCAAAATAAAAATAGTGAAGGTCACATTAACACCAACTGGTGTTTATAAGACATAACAGAAAGTAAACATTTGGTCCTTTGTATAATTTTGATCACAGAAACATATTTTCTGCACATTTGGAAGAAAATCAACTAGCTTGAGAGATGTTACTTAGAAAGAAGTACACAGTTTCCAAGGATGGGCTGTGTGGACTAACTGTAGTTAAACTCAAGTTTTAATGCCATTAATGACATGCAAATAAATGATGGAGGAAAAAGACTAATTTGAGAACGACTGTAGGCAGGTCTCGGACACAGATAGCCCCGGAAAGGCTAGTTACAAATGCAAGTGGAGGCAAAAGATGAATCTGGATTTTGCATCAATACATATTTCAAAACATGAGTGTTTTTGAAATTTTGGGGCCGATTCTACAAAGTAGTTGGTTTTCCTGTTGACTCCAGATAAATCAGCGACATTAGCACATCAAATAGTTGTATGTCAAATTTGTTTTACTTGTTTACCAATTAGTCAGTCTGGATGTGTGAAGGAAGACATGATGGGGAAAAAAACAAAGTTCACTGCCCATCCTGCTTTTTTGAGGTAGCTGGCCTGGCTGCGAAAGAAAGAGCACACTTAGATGGCATGTGTCTTAGCTTGTTCTCCTGGCCATTCCCTGGGGGCCATGCCTGCCAGAGGCCAAGGATTACTGCAAAGAGACCAATTTTTCCTCTTTCTCAACCGACTCCAAATTATTATAGCATGACTGTGAGACTTGGGTGAGATTGAAGGTAAAAGGCAGGAGCTACTAGTAAGAAAAGTGCCATAAAGATCGGGCCTTTTTTATGCCCCCAATATTTATATTTCAACATAATATTGAATATAATTTCAAATATGTTTCTTAATTTAAGGATAGCTCTTAGCATAACAGAAGGAAACTTTCAAATTTAGAGACAATGTAGAATAATGATTAAGACTATACTGGAGGCTTCCTCTCTGAACAACTAAGTAACTTGGACATGTTGCTTCGATGCCATGTGCCTCAGGTTTCCAATCTCTATAATGAGGGTAATCCTGGCTGCCACTTCATCGGGTTATAGTGAACATCAAATGAGTTAATATATGTAAACAACTCAGAACAGTGTCTGGCGTTAATGAATAACTCTTAGCATATCCAAACATATAAGGGAATAATGAAAGGGAAAGATTTGATCAATTAAACTAAATCAGGACAAGGAAAAAGAAGACAGTTGATCCTAATTATCTTAGATACCAAATCAGGATGCAAATAAAGTATTTTAATAACCACAATATATATGAATAGATTACATGTTCCTAACATTTATTCATCTTTTCATTTATTATTTTCATATATATTTTGCGTATTTGCTCTTGTTAAGTATGAACATTCTAAGTATTATGTTAGAAAGGTGACCGCTTTACACAGAAAAATTTCTCATCAGGGTGGTATTTTGGATTTAATGGAGGACACAGAATTGTGCCATCCAATATGGAAACGACTAGTTATACATGGCTGCTTAATTTTAAATTTAAATGAGTAAAAATGAAATAAAATTAATGACTTAATTCCACAGTCCCACTGGTTACATTCAAAGACTCAAAAGACACATGTGGTTACTGACTATTGTATTGGACAGTGCAGATATAGATCATTTCAATTATTGTAAAACATCCTATTGGAGAGGGCTGATATAAAAATAAACCACGACAAAAAGGAAATTTCAGATACTGATATGGCCTTGAAAGAAATAAGAAAGTGTGATATGCTAGAGAATGACTGAGAATTACAAAAACAGGGGCTGGCAGCACGATAGAGGGCAGGATCACAGAACGCCTTTGTGAAGAGAAAATGTACGGAATGAAACCGTAATGATTAGACCAGGCCAACAAAGTCACCAGCATGTGGAACTTCATTCTGGCAAGAGGTAACACTCTGCACAAATTCTAGGCATAGAACTTGGATAAGATGAGAATAAAAAGGTCCTTGCTAACATGGACATGATGAATGAGCATAAGTGTTGAGCGTTGAGGTTAGACAGGTAGGGAGAGTCTAGGTCAGGTGGGGCCAGATAGACCAGGGTAATGCATTTGGATTTAATTCTAAGCACAACGATTAGCCATGGAAAATTTTTAAGCGATGGAAGTAGAACAAACAAATGAAAAAATAATCTTTACAACTGAGCTAAAAAAATCTTAAATATTCTATTGTTGAGAAAATTAAGAATAATGATACAGCACCATTGAATATAAGGTAATGGATAGAGTATCAGACAAGTGAATGTAAAACTAAGAAGAAGACATTGGCAGCATAGTGTTAAGACGAACTAAAACCAAGATAACAGAAAAAGATAAAAAGCAATCTTTTGTAATGATTAATATACAAGGCACAAACAATGAAGTTTGCCTAAAATGTTCCACATAAAATATTTCTGAGCATTGTGAAGATAACTCTCTGAATTATAAAAATTCAACACACTCACAGTTGTGGTGAGGCACTTATTATGGGAAGACTGTGTCCCTTTCAAATTACATGTTGAAGTTCAATTCCCAGTACCTCAGAATGTGACTGTATTTGGAGATAGGGTCTTCAAAGAGGTAACTGAGTCATATGAAGTCATAACGATGGGCCCTCATCTAATCTAACTGGTGTCCTTATAAAAAGAAGAGATTAGGACACAGACACACAGAGAGAAGATCACATAAGACACAGAGAAGACGGCCATCTGCACTCCAAGGAGAGTGCTTTCAAAAGAAATCAAGCCTGCTGTAACCTTGATCTTGGACTTCTAACCTCCGGAATTGTGGTAAGATAAATTTCTGTTGTTTAAGCCCCACAGTGCATAGTGGTTGTTTCGGCAGCCCAAGCAAACTAATATAGTGCTTGAACGCACTTGAATTTTAAAGAAAATCAGGTCCTACCTCCCCCTAGACATCCTCCCCCAAATCATAAAGGCTATATATTGTAAATATATTTTTTAAAATTTAGAAGTTGTCAAAAAATATGTCTCTTCAAAAATAAACGATGACAAAAATCTTGACAAGTCTTTGTTTTTTAATTAATAGTGGAAATGATTATTTTTGAGTGAATGAAATATATATTTCCATTATTTCTTTGACTATCCATGTGCTCAGAGTAATGACTGGTTATTACTATTTAATGTTGGAATTTTTTTTTTAAGATTTTATTTATTTATTTGACAGAGACAGCCAGCGAGAGAGGGAACACAAGCAGGGGGAGTGGGAGAGGAAGAAGCAGGCTCCTAGCAGAGGAGCCTGATGTGGGGCTCGATCCCATAACGCCGGGATCACGCCCTGAGCCGAAGGCAGATGCTTAATGACTGCACTACCCAGGCGCCCCTAATGTTGGGATTTTTGGTTTAACCTTTATGAGTGTTCTCACATTCCCACCCACATCATTTAGTTCTTAAGCTGCCACAAATCTATTTTATTTTCAAAGAAAGGGAGGAAGCTGGGAGAGGGGCAGAGGAAGAGAGAGAGAGGGAGAGAGAGAATCTTAAACAGGCTCCATACCTTGCACCAAGCCCAACATGGGGCTTGATCTCACAACCCTGAGATCATGACCTGAGCTAAAATCAAGAGTTGGATTCTTAACTGACTGAGCCACGCAGGTGTCCCAACCACAAATCTGTTTTAGACAAGAGGAATATAATATATTTTCTTTTTCAGCACAAAATTCATGACGGCCTTGATTTTGAACCTATATTCATTAATATTATGAATATAAGCATAAACCCTCATTTTGATAAATTAAACTTGGAAATATTAGATATTTTAAGAAAACATGACTTGTAATTGTTAAGTTATAAATAAAAACAAAACATGTACTATTCCAAAGCTCTTGTGCATATTTTATTTTATTTTATTTTATTTACTTCTCTTATTTTTAAAGATGTATTTATTTATTTGAGAGAGAGAGAGAAAAAGAGCATGAGCATGTGGTGGGAGGGGCAAAGGGAGAAGGAGAGAGAAATCCAAACAGACTCCATGCTGAGCACTGAACCGAGGCAGGGCTCTATCCCAGGACCCTGAGGTCATGATGCAAGCCAAAACCAAGACTTGGATGCTTAACCATCTGCACCACCCAGGTACCCTGGAAAATTTTTGTTTTTATTGAATTGTGATGTTGCCCGTTTTGGGTGCATTTAAATAATTGTCAAATGGTATTACTGAATTTTCTTCACTGGCATTTTCAGGTGAGAATTTCACATGTAGATGGAACCGATGTCAACAGGTCATGTAGGACATCCTTCAGTCTGTAGAGGAATCCGTAATACCCGATTCTAGAGAAATTCAGAATGAGAGAGTAGTACCACCTTGCATAAGAGATAACACGGTGCAATGCTTCCATTCATTCATCTCTATAAAAACATGCATGAAAATGGTGTCTTTTCATTACAGAATCAAGTCATCCCAGACGGAATCTGAAGTAACATTAATTCAACCTTTTATCGACACTTTAAACAAAGTACATAAATGAATTTGCAAAAAAATGAAATAGAAAGTATCTCTACGGCAGTTCAGAATTTTTAAAAAAAAGTCATTGGGAGGTCTAACTTTACCATTCACTGAAATTTTAATTAAGATATGCATCCTAACTTGAACGTTGCTCATTTATAGCCCAGGTGTCACTCTCACCATTCTTAATTTATTCTTCCTTGAAGTTCATGTGATAAAAAGCATTATCACTATAAAGGAAACTAGGAAAGGAAAAAAGCCTACAAGATGAGTTCACCTTTTGGGTTTCATGTGAGAAGAGCAAATTACTGAATCTGTAGTTGCCAAAATGTGCACATATTTGTTACACGAGCAGCTGGTAACGTTGTATACAAGCTGCTCTCCAGAAATTAATTGTGAATATTAAGAATAATCCTGACCTGGGTCACAGCTGAGCTGATTTATTTTTTCTCCTAGACATTTATCAGGCCTGGCTTTTCTTCCATCTAACTGAAAGGGAGGATGTCTCCGAGTTCATGATGAAAAAGCCGCCAATGTATTATGGACCTGTACAAGTAGACATCTGTTTAAACTCCATGCTTTGGTCTTTTCTTGATTGTAGTATGCCAAATTATGAACACCATATGAAGCATAAAATTGTTCTGGCTCACCTTCCCTTTGCAGTTAATTTATTAAAAAAAGACTCATTTAAATATCATATTAAACAAAATTTAATAGCATATATTCAAGTGGTAGAAATAGGTCTAGTGATTTAGCGTATGAACAAAAAAATGTCTATGAAGTACATTGTCTGCTGGTGTCAATAAAATCAATCCAAGAAAATTATTTCTGGGGAATTTTGCCCAAGTGTCTATTTTTGTTAGTATGTTTTTTAAAATTTCATTTATAAAGAAGCAAGCCCCAGTACTTCTTTCTAAATAACAGTAGATTTGTTAAAGGCACATAAATTTAATTTTGCTATTTCTTGATGCATAACAAAATATGGCATACTGACTTTCAAATTATGAAATTCAGTGATACTTCAACATTGTCTTAATTTCATATGTAAAATGGGGATAATTGTGTCAAGCTGATAGAATCTTTGTGAGACCCAGTGACAATATGTATTATACATTTTGCATATTAAAAACCCTATACATTTCGGATATTGGTATTAGGAGGTATTAGAGAATAATGAACGGTTAAGGCCATGGTCATTGATTTTTTTACACACCTAAATCCCGCCCCATGATACTATTTTCTCCTATCAGTTTGCTCTTCAACTTCCCACAATATTACTTCATGTTCATTCTCAATTTTACACATTCTCTGCTCATCTTCAGTTTCTGAGCCCACAAACATGCCCTCAGTTCAACTTACAATGGTATCACAGTCATGGTTTTTAAAATGGCATTAAATGGGCTTTCTTTAAACCTTTCACCGTAAGTCTCCAAAATTGCCTATATTCTTACTTCTTTCCTCCTTCACTCCTGTATCATTTGGAGGATCCGTCCCTGATCTTACTGAAGACCAACAATTCTACTTGAGTTACAACTATTTCTTTTCTCTGATGACCTCTGTATGTTTGCATTTAAAAAATTCAAATTCAGTTAATTTGAAAGTTATTCTCTCTAAACCATAGTTAAATCACTTGTACCCATTAAATGTATAAAATGTAGAACCATGGTTAGTCAACCATGAAAAGCGTGATAAGAAAAGCTAAATATTATGACATCGACAAGTATAATAATAAACACAAATCAGACAGATTACAGAAGTAAGATGACATGTTAGTTCATATTTTCCACACTTTGCTTGCTAAGATTTTGGGTCCTAAAAAGTATCTAAACTTAAGAAAGTTAATAAACAAGAAGTAATCTTGGAATAATTTTGTAAAGGGAACATGAAAATCACTAAAAATAGTAACAATAATTAATATTAATTATTAATAGTTGTTAATTAATGAATATCGGGAAAAGGGAATTTGAAGCAGAGGTACAAGGAAGTATTAGTCAACTAACTTTCTCATCTTTCATATTGATAAATAAAGGGTATTAATATATTATCTTAAGTTCAAAATGAATCAAGGAAAAGAAAATTAGAATATGGGCCTTGGAAAAATATTACAAGGGAACAGTCACATAAAAGCAAAATAACACATTGAAAAGGCAATTCCTATAGCAAAACGGGAAAATAGTCATCAAAAATAGGAATACCAATTTTGAATTCCCAAATGAAAGATTAGGTATACATGTTTGACTCTGTCATCCATTTGAAAACCACACTACAATTGAAGTGTAGGAATTCAGAAGGGAATAAACTCAAACAATGACAGAACAGTAGAAGAAAGAGGCTGGCGAGAAAAAAAGATTTTAACAAACTAACAGGAGATGGAAGACACAGTGAATACAATGAAGTCGATGTATTCCGATGCGGGGAATGACACACTCCTGCAGTCTGTGGAGGGCAATGGGATCAACCCTTGGGTCCCCATTTAGCAGATCCTAGGGGGCAAATTAACAAGGTGGAAAACAGAGGGACTAAGTTGAAGGTTTGTCCCAGTCCAATTCCACAGACATATTCAGATTCTGGCTTTCTTGTCTGTGCTGTGTCTTACATAGTGAGTTGAATAGTGTCCCCCCCCCCCTCCAAATTTATGTCTACTTGGAATCTGAGAATATGACTCATCTGTAAATGAGGTCTTTGTAGATATAGTTAGTTATGGATCTGGAGATAAAATCATCCTGGAGTTAGGGAGGCCCTAAATCCAAAGACTGGAATCTTCGTAAGGGAAAGCAGAGGGAGATTTTGACAGAGAGATACACAGGGAGAAGAGTGCCCTCTGAAGGATACAGATTGGCATTATGCTGCCACACACCAGGGAGCATCCCGGGCCACCAAACGCGGAAAGATGCTTCCCTAGAGCCTTCAGAGGCAACATGGCCCAGCTGATACTTTGATTTCATACTGCTAGCCTGCAGATCTGTAAGAAAACATTTCTCTTGTTTTAATCTCCCCAGTTCGTGGTAATTTGTTGTGGCAAGCCTAGAAAACCAATACATCCCTGGTCTGTAAACTCTCTTTTGGAAAAAGAAAAGAAAAAAAAATCCTCTCAGGTTTCTCTTCCCTCTCTCCCCCTACTATTTCCCCGTGGTGGAAGTGAGGAGGCAGGGGCTGAGCATCAGTGGGGGAAATGACTGACTGGCAGACGGGATCCATTTCAATTTGTGTCCTGTGAAATCAGACCAACTTGAGCTGGCTCAACAATTGACTTCCTTGGTAAGCTGTAAACTCACTCTCACATTCCCCAAGGGAATACTTCATATCAACTCTCTCTTCTCAAATCTTTGATTTTCTTTTCACCACCTCACTTTTAGCTCATGAGTTTTCATCAGACTGTATTGAACAAGCAGAAGCCATCTGTATTCTCTCTCATTCCAGTCTCCCATTTCAATGAGGAGATTTGTCCTTGTTCCATCAAAAATTAGTCACTACACATGTATCTTGGATGCCGTGCCCTTTAATTTTGCAAGGACTTTTCCTACCACGATACGGCATCATCAGACTCTCAACTTTGTTGTATCATTACCTGCAGTTTAGAAAATGTTTTTGTGTCTCTCATCCTTCAAACAAACACAATATACAACATCAAAACTCTGCCTTCTCACCATATCATTTTTTATTTTCTCTATTTTCTCTATTCCTCCTCATAAGCAGACTCCTCAAAACCCTTTTCTCTTATTCTTGAATTCTCTTCCGTTCTCTAATCACTCAGTCATCCTTCAGTTTTCTCCTCTCAACTTTTCTAGACGCTTGTTATTTAACTTCACAGCAACACTAACAGAATTAAAATCCTCTCTCCTACTAGAAAGATATTTCTCTTTTGAATAGATGTTGACAATATATATTCCTGATTGTTGTCCAATTACCTGATGCTCCATCTCAGATGTGTTTGAATTATTCATCCTTCTCTACCCAAATGTGAGAGTTACTTTGGGACTTTACTTTTTTCTATCTCCATTTCCATCATAACTAATTATACCCACATGTAAACACCTCATCCAAATTCCTCACATCCTTATTCCAGCAACCCCTTCGTCACCTCCACTGGAAAATCTCACCATATCAAACTTAAATTTCTCAGAATATTTTCTGTGGTAAAGTTGCTGTCTGATTTCTTCACCATGAATTTCCAGTACTTCAGAGTATAACAAGCGAAGAGTAGTCACTCAGTAAAATTATTTGCAAGAAAAAGTGGTTTCTATAATAAATACCAAATATGGACAGTAAGTTGAGATTATATTTAGTAAGATTTTGGGGCAGGTTTTAATAGTAATTAATATGAGGTTTTATATAATGCTCAAATTTTAGTTCTGAGACATTCTAGGTACTTATAAACTGACCACTAAAAATATTCTTTATCATCTCTTGAAATTGTTGATATGGCCAGAACTACTGATTTTAGCTAACCTATTCACCGCTTCTTGCACCGTTTGTGATGAGGACCTCTAAGGTTAACAGGTAATCTCTCCTTTATCCTCTACTTTATCACTGGATATATTACTTGTTATCTCTTACAGTCTGACCTCAACTATACCCAGAGAGCCCTGTCTCTTGAATATTTCTTAACGTGATCTCCTCCTGTCTGCTATTAGTCATTCATGAAAGACCCTGAGTCCACTCTTAACCACCAGTCAAGTATTCAGGGCCAAGTGGAAGACAAACTTAACTCCAACTCTCAAATATTACCAAAGCATCAATTCCAAAATAAATTAACTTTTTTTCCATCTATTTTATCCTTTTCTAAAGTCCTAAACACTCTTACTAAAGTTAAGTACTATATTTCATGATAAAAAATAAAACCTAGTCAAATGTAACAACCACTAAATATTTCTTAAATTTTAAGATAGTTTTTCATACAACCTCCTCCCTGTCTAAATGGTTTCTACTTACATGTTTATAAGTAGAGACATTAAATAATAATACAATATTATAAAACATATTTAAGCAGCCAGATCATATTATATTTATTGCTCTACATTTAGCATTGGCTCTTCCACACGGCAAGTGTAACATAAAATAAATCTCATCAGAAGTATTTATTTTATCCATCATTAAAAACAACATTTATCTTAAATGCATGATTATGATTGCTCTGCTGTTATAATCAGCACTAATTTTCTCAAAAAAGACATTTCTTTCCATGTAAATAAATATTTAGATGGTTGATTTGAAGCAGTTGGCCCTAAAAAGGGCTGATAGTTCAACAGATCAGGAACCAGCCAGCAGTTCATTGGCCTCACCACATTTCAATTTCTTTGTATAATTCGAAGCAACCCATAGCTTTATGTTGTGTATGGGGGAAAAAAAATCAGGACTTGCATGGTACTGCTAAAGTCTGTCAGGAGACCCATACATTAAGGACAGAAAGATGAATGTCTTTAGTGAGCTGGGTTAGTTACAGAAGGACAAGCTAGCTGAATAAAAAGAGCATAGGTGCTTATTTTTAGATATGTATAAATCACTTAAATGCTGCAAACGGATTTTTAGTTTAAAATAAATGTTACTGACTGTCTGATTGCCTATTTGACCTAAAAAAAGACTATAAAAATGAAGTATTTTTAGGCCCACAAATTTGCCCCAAAATAGAGCATGCAGTGTCCTTTCATTAAGGCCTAAACGTTCCTGACTGAAGGGGGCAAGCAGAATGCTGAGGAAAATAAGGCTGTCTCCTCATATGCACACACACCCCGGCACAGCGCAGGGCAGTGAACATGGTGTCAACCCCTGAGAGACTGCCACATAAAATTAGCGTCATAATCCTTCCCTAGAGTTGACGTGAACTAAACTCTCACATAGTAAGGACACGTAAAGAGTAAGTAAATATAATACGATGCTTAGCATAACTCATTAATCATGTTAATAATGACGTTTCTCATCATTTACCATTTGTATATGTCCTCCTAATGTAGTATTGTTATAGTACTGATGAATTCACTCTGAGGCTGGTACCAACAAGATAATTTAGGGATTAGGATTATAAACCAAATGATTCCAGACATCATCCTGGTGCTTTATTTTCATCCTATAATGCTGTTCTATATGCTGGATCCTTAGCTGATAGTTCAATGCTTGTTATTCAATAATTTCACAAGATGCTTAAGGTATACAAATACAGGGGGGATATGGCAGACATCAGAAATATATTTCATCTGCCCGATTTGTGATTATTGGTATACACTTTCAGGAATTTTAGGAACTTGGAAGTGTCACAACTTTACTTGAAGAAGATTTGACATAATTGGTATTTAGGCCATCTCTGTTTAAGTCAGCCTTGATTTAAAAAGCGCAGAGTTCTTTTAGATGATATCGTAGTATTTTTAAAATGTTAAAATAAATTTTTAGTATCTCCACTATACCCTAGAAAAATGACTTAAAAACCAAAACTCAACCTCCTGGCAACTGGAAGGCTTTTTTGGAAATTCATAATTTTAAGAGTGTGAAAATAAAAATTTTGAAAACAAACTAAAAAGGCAGGGACAATGAAGCTTTAAAGTCAATGTAAGCATTAAAATGTTGGCTACTCACCACCCTCTTATTTATTGATATATCTGTCTTGGCCACTGTCGTCTTCCTTTACATTTTTTTTTTACATTAAATTTATTTGTTTGGTGTGTGTCTAATTTATTTATACACAGGAAGTTGGCATTTTTCCTGCTTTTGTTCCTGAACAGCAACTACAAAGAAACAAAAAAGAAATCTGTTGAGAGTATCCTTGAAAACTAGGACAGATTTAAAAATTGGAAGTTTTGGCTGAAGTCATAATTGGTTTATGTTTCATAATGCATTATCTTAATCTTCCTTAAAAAACAAAATACATTTCTGCAATAATGAAGAGTTTGTTTATTTTCATGTTTATTAATGCCTCATCTTATTTCATTAAAGACTGTAGGTGGTTAAATGCACTCAGTTGTAAACCAAAGTAAAGCGTGAAGAAAGCATAAACACCATCGTCACGTGAGCATGGAAAAGTCCTGCTTAAGTTCTTTAATCCATTCGATCCTAATAATACTCACCAACCTCCTCCATGCTAAACTACAATCATTAATTATCATGTCCTTCTTTGTGGTTTTAAATAGAAAAAACGGTTATCTTCTTAACTATTTGTAAAACTATAAACAAAGTGGCTTAAATACAGAGTATTAAGGCTATTCTTTGGCTCCTGAGGGTAAATGGATTATAGACTCAGAACAGCTATCACATTGTAAGTCTCAAATCCTAAGTTTTGGCTGCGGCTAAAATGTCCATTTGTGCTATTCACTAATTTCCCATATGAATAATGCATAGTAGGCTTTAGAAAAAGAAAACAACATTAATAATGGCAAGGGAGTGTCTGAATTCTGTCAGTCATCAAAAATCTTAATTATATCAGAACAGTACTCCATTATTACTGAAAAATATATCTGCTTTATCTGTTAAGAATTTACAATAAATTAGTTTCTATTAATTAGTTATTATTTAGAAAATTGTGTGTTCTACTCCAAAGAGATAACATGAACTGTGCATTTACATTGGTAAAATAGTCATTAAAATATTAAAGCAGTTCAATTCACTTAATCAAATGGTTAGCCAGAGTTTTCTCTCACAGTGAATGAATGCGGTATGTATGTGTGGATTTCAATATCAAATAGTTTACTATGAAACTAATATTATATAGTTTTTTTATGAAGTGCTGTGACTCACAACTAGAATTAGTTACCCTGGCTTTTTCTCCATGTAGCCAGATTATAATCTTTATATTGTACTGTGGGTAGAGATGGATCAAAATAATTTTGTGTGGATAAACTTAACCTAATCATGTTAACTACTAAAATGGAGTGAAGAAGTTATGGACAAGGACCAAATTAAACCCTCTGTTTAATTTAACCATTATGGTGACAAAATACTTTGATATTATAAGGTGATATTTCTTTTTTTACATTCTGTAGCGTAATATTTCTAAGCCTATATGTGTAAGAGTTAAAGAGCTATGAGCAAATAATTAAATAGCTAATCACTATTGAAAAAGTGACAATGTGATACACAATCCAGTGTTCACTTCAGGTCTGTTTTCTATCTTATTTTCTGTGGTTCCTTTTTACTATATTCATTCTCTTTCGTCTTGATGTCTTCTTCAAGATTCTTCGCTGTATCTCTCTGTCCTTGAACTCTGGATGAATGTTTTTCTTTCTGTATCTCTGTTACCCTTGATTATTCCCACAATCTGTGGATACCTTTCTCTTGCTCATTCTCTGTCAATACTAGTTGTTCTTAAATTTTATGCAGACAGCCAACGGATTTATGGAAAGAACTCTGTGGATGTGATGACAATAATTAAGCCCACGGATTTTGAAGAAAAGGAGAGCAATCTAGCACACTCATCAATCATTTGTAATGTATGGATAACCTTGACTTTTCTCCTAATGTCTTTTTTTCCCCAATTACTTGCTGTATCCTAATAGACTAATAGTTGATTATTTCGAAGTTACTTGAACTCAACATATCAAAATTGAAACACTGTACTTCTTCATTCCATTCTTTATTATCTATCCTTTTCTCTGTATATATACAGGTACAGAACTTCAGAGACTTTGGACCATCTTTAACTATTTTTCTGGTTTACTGTATTTAATAGTCACCAGGATTTTAATATATCTTCCTTTTTTCCATTTCAATGGCACTGCCTTAGCCATACCATTTTCACCACTTGACTAAATTATCACACTTACCTTTTCAATATTAATTGCCTCCAATGTCTACTACCATTTCCAGTTTAGTCTTTACTCTAGCATTATCATTCTAAGGTGTAGATTTCATCATGTGTCACATCCCTCCAATAACAATAGGAAGGGTAGATGTTTTTTGGTTTTTAGCAGATGTCAAGCTGTTCTACGTGTTTTGCATTTACTTATAGGATTTAACCTTCACAACAGTTCTATGAAGTAGGTGTTGCTATTATCATTTTACGTGACAAGTTGCTTGACATAAAAGACCTTTCAAGCTAGGCCAAAGAATATTTTCAATTACTCCTTTTTTTTATTATTATTGAGATATAATTGATATGTAACATTGTGTAAGTTTAAGGTGTACAATGTGTTAATTTGATATACTTTTTTATTGCAATATGATTACCACCATAGTATTAGCTAACACCTCTATCATATTATATAATTATCATCTTATTTTTTTGATAAGAACATTAAAGATCTAGTCTCGTGGCAATTTTGAGTATATTATAACAGTACTGTTAACTATAAATTCAATGCTGTACATTAAATCTCCAGAACTTATTCATCTTCTAACACAATTGTGCACCATTTGACTATCTCCCCAATCTCCAGCCCCCACCAACCATCATGTGGTAACTACCATTCTATTCTCTATTTCTATGAGTTCAGTATGTTGATATACCACATATAAGTGTTATCATACAGTATTTGTCTTTCTCTGTCTGACTTATTTCATTTAGCGTAATGCCATCAAGTTCCATTGATATGGTTGCAAATGACAGAATTTCCTTCTTTCTCATAGCTGAAAAATATCCCATCGTATTTATCTATATAACATCTACTTTATCCATTCATCCATAACAAACACTTAGATTGTTTTCATATCATGGCTATTGTGAATAATGCCATAATAAATATAAGAATAAAGATATATTTTTGATGTCCTGTTTTTATTTCTTTGGATATACACTCAGAAGTGGGATTGTTGGATCATATGATAGTTCTATTTTTTAATATTGCATGTTTCCACTTATATGAATTTTCTAAAGTCATCAAATTCTTAGAATCAAAGAGTGAAATGGTGATTGCCAGGAACTGAGGGAAAGGAGAAATGGGGATTTACTAATCAACAGGCAAAAGTTTCACTTAAGCAAAATGATTAAATTCAAAAGATCTGTGCAATACTGTGCCTGTAGTCAACAATAATATATTGTACTCAACATTTTCTTAAAAGGGTAGATTTTATGTTGAGAGTTTTTACTATAACAAAAGAAAAAAAATTAATACAAATTGCCAGAAGGATGAAAAATGCAGCCCATCAATATGTGGTTTACTATCAAAGTACTTTATTTTTTTAAGCTGTGGAATACACAAGAGTTTCTTCCTGTCATACTTCTTTTGCTTTAGATTTGATGATACTTCATTTGTAGATCTCTTCTTTGGAATATATAATGTCTTTTTAAAGAGTGCCTGGATATTTTTAAATTATAATTTATTTTAATTTTTTTATTTTAATTTATCTTATTTTATTTTATTTTAATTCCAGTATAGTTAACATACAGTGCTAATATTAGTTTCAGGTGTAAAATACAGTGATTTAGCAATTCTATACATTACTCGGTGCTCATCAAAATAAGCAAAGCACTTTAAATGTAAAGACATAGGTTGAAAGAAACAGGGTGGTAAAAGGGAAATCATGAAAATACAAAAACTGAAGTAGCTGTATTAATAGCTGTCCTTGTGGACTAGGACAAGAAGTACCATCAGAAATAAAAATGGACACATCATAATAATCATTGGGGTTAATTTACCAATCTAAATATGTAAGCACATAATCAAAACACAGTATTGAAGTTTGGATAGACAAACACATAAATAGAAAAGAAGAAAATGTCCAGATTGAGAAATACTCTTATAAAGATAACACAGGGGAAAATTCCATAAGAAAAAAAATATATCCAACATATGATGTGGGAACAACTGAATAAATATGTGGGAAGTATGAATTTGGACTTCTGTCTCAAACCATGTAACAAATTAATTCTAGATGGATCAGACATGTAAAGGTAAAAGCTATAGCTATGAAGTCTTTAGAAGAAGTCATAAGGGAATAGGTTTGAGAACTTGCAACATGCAGGGATTTCATAGGGAGGATATTAAAGTAACAAAAATGAATAAAATATCATTAAAGAGAACTTTCATAACATTTTTAATCTGCTCACAAAGACATTGTTGAGAAATAAAAAGGGAAGCAACTTCAAGAGAATGAGAAGACAAGCCACAGACCTAGAACTCTTTGCAAAAGATACACTGATAAAAGACTTTTATCCAAATATATAAAAAGCTCTTAAAACTCAACAATAAGAAAACAAACAATCTGATTAAAAAATGGATCAAAGATCTTAACACTCACTAAAGAAGATATACAGATGACAAACATGTCAAAAGATGCTCCACATCATGTGTCATCTGGGAAATGCAAATTAAAACAACAAGATCTATTTAGAACAACCAAAATCCGGAACACTGACAATACCAAATGCTGACAAGGACGTGAAGCAATAGGAACTTTCATTCCCTGCTGGTGGGAATGCAAAATAGTACAGCCACTTTGGGAGACAGTTTATAGGTTTCTTTCAAATCTAAACATACTCTCATGATAGGATGCAGCAATTGCACTCCTTGTTATTTACCCAAAGGAGTTGAAAACATCCACACATGGATATTAATAGTAGTTTTATTCATAACTGCCAAAACTTAAAAGCAGCTAAGATATTGTTTGGCAGATGAATGCATAAAATTTTGGTGACCCATCCAGAAAATGGATAATAACCAGTGCCAAAACAAAAGTTATCAAGCCATGAAAAAAAAATGGCATAACCTGAAATACATATTACTAAGTGAAAGAAGTCAACCTGAAAAGGTACAAGCTGTCTGATTCCAACTATATGACATTCTGGAAAAAGCAAAACTATGGAGACAATTAAAAAGAATCAGTAGTTGCCAGGAGTGAGGGAGATGGGAAAGGATGAATAAGCAGAACCTACAGGCCTTTTAGAGCAATGAAACTATTCTGTATGATACTGCAATGGTGGATACATGTCATTATTCATTTGTTGAAACCCATATATTGTGTAAGAGTGGACTCAAGTGTAACCTACGGACTCTGGGTGATTACGATGTGTCAGTGCGGGTTCACCACTGATAACAGATGTCCCACTCTGGTGAAAGATGTTGATCATGACGGGGCTACACATATATAGGGGCAGAGAGAATATGAGAAATCACTGTATCTTTCTCCCAATTTTCCTTTGAACCTCAAGTTGCTCTAAAAAATACAGTCAAAAATAAAAAACAACGAGCTTGGAGAAAATATTCACAATACATTTATGGGCAAATGACTTATGTTCAAAATATTGATTCAATAAAATCAATAACAAAAAGAAAAACACATACACCCCAATAAACAAAGCTTGAATAAACATTTTACAAAAAAAGATAAGTGAATGGTCAATAAACACATGAAAAGATATCCAACATCATTAGACATCTGGGAAATGCAGAATAAAACTGCAATGAAATATCATTCCATCACTACCAAAAAGGTAAAAAACAAACAAAGAACCAGACAAATAGTGACTGAATACTGCCAAAGCTATAGAACAAGCTAAACTCTCCTAAATTGCTAGTGGGGGGTTAATAATATAACCACTCTGCACAATGTTTTGGTAATTTCTTTAAAAAATCTAACCAGCATCTATCTATCTTATGAATTAGGTGTTCTATTTCCGAAAGATATAAAAGTCAACAAAAAGACTTACACAAGAGTGTTCATCCAATTTAGATCACAGTAACAAAAACTGGTAATAACCCAATTGTGTATCAACTGGAAAGTGTATAAACAAAGTGCCATGTGTCTGTGTGCGTTATAATGAAGTTACATTACTCAGTTATTTTATTTGACACATGCTGACGACATCAACAACAGAACTCTTGCAAAGGCTTGCTAGTCACATGACTTTATGTTAAGACATGTTAAGTGACAGAAGCCAGACACAAATGAATACACAACTGTTTAATTCTTTTTATACGTGAAGATCAGAAATAACTAAAACTAATCTCCAAAGACAGCAAAAGGAAAAGTGTTTGTCCGAAAGAGAGTACTGTTGGGGATTTAGTGGAAGGTGGCATAAGGAAACTTTCTGGGTTGATGAAAATACTCTATATGTAGGTAGAAGTGATAGATATACTTTTATATAAATTTCACAAACTGTATTCTTAATTCTTAAACTGTACATTCACTCTCTGTAAATTTTGTCTCAAATAATTAATAGCTGTGTGTATGTATATATTTATTTATTTATTTACTTTATATTTCTATAATTATCTCTGTATGTGTAGATACAGAGGTATATTTACACACAGATATATATATATGTATAATATAGGTCACATATATACTATACATAGGTATAGATACAGATGTAGATACAGATATAAATACAGATATATGTGAGTATAAATGCTATGAAAAGGCCTTTCATTACAACTATTCTCTATGTATATATATGTATACGTACATGTGTGTCCAGTAGTCAAGTAGACTAAAAGAGTATGACTATGACCAAGTCATTACCTATAATTTCTTAACTGTGTAAGAACTTGGGTAATGATACTACCAGACCACAAAGTTCACATACAGACTTCATGACAAGGACTGCCTATCTCTGGGGATTGGGGACTTGGAGCTAAGTGATTGAATGAGACTTTGAATTCTATTCCTTGGAAGAGGTAAGTATGTTCTAAGAGTGAAAGAAAGTAAAAAGTTACTTTTTTACTTGGCCAGAAGATGGCTAGATGGCCAGAAGATAAAATTTTGAAGGAGACAGTACTGGGTAGTCACCCAATCTCTTTCCCTTTTCCTCCTGTGCGTGCCATTAGACAACAGTTCCCAGAAACTTTATTTTTTTTGTTAGTTGGGACCACATGGCTGGGATCTGACCAATGGAATATGGATGGAAGTGTGACATCTTTTTAATGAAGGCCCCTAACATCTCCCTGTGATTCTCGATATTTTGTAGTTGATCTCGCTGGCTGCAGATAATCCAGCACAGATTCTGAGGCTCCAGAAATAGCAAAGCCATACAGTGGAGGCGCCATGAGTCTGAATGAGTGACCGGGTGAAGTGTTACTCCAGCGATTCCAGGATCTACACTGGACTAGGAATTGAACGTGAAATAGACTTTTATTATTCATTTTGGAAGTTCATATGCCAGTAACTATTTTAAGAAAGTGACCAATTTTACATTTCAGTTTTATCTTTGCTTTTTATTAGGATTCATGAGCCCCTTGTAGAAGATAGAATTCCCTGCTAAAAATTGTCTAGCCTTTTAGGTATGAGAGAAGAAAAATTGTGATAAAAGTTATATACATACATATATAGCTGACTATATTTATACTTTATATATTGTTGACTATATGTATACATTATATCTGTAAACTCAATATAGTTATGTGAGGATACACATACTCATATATAGCTTGTGTTTTGTTCTTCATGAAAACAAACTAATATCACAATTATTTCTTTCTTTATTTCTCATAATCAATACTATCATATGTCTCATATAAAATCAACATTTGACACAAAAATCAATACTACCTGAAAAACCAAATATTTGTTTTATTTTTTTAATTTTTTTTTGTTTTAAATTGTACAAAAAATGGAGAGTCTATAAAAGTGAAATTCCCACCGAAGACTATGTCTTAGTGACTTTCTAGGTACCACTTAGTGTTATTTTTTTTCTCAGATTTAAATGTATAAAACTCTCACCAATTCCCCATATTCCAACCGACTTCTATTATGGAAAGAGGTCATCAAAAGCAGCTTTTACTACCACCACCATCACCATATAATTTTTGAGACATCAGTTTTCTTACTGCCCTGATTTTTTACATCAAAATTAAGCTGAATTACTAATGCATGTAACTATCATACACTTCTGAGTTTACAAAAACACTCAGTGTCATCTCTATAGGAGCCCCTAGGAATAATGCCAAATCCAAAGAAATTATGGGAATCCTACTTACTTAGTGTCCTATTTAGTGACAAGTAGTTTTTTGAGAAGACTCCCAAATGTGACAACCTTACATTGCCACTCAAATGGAGATGTGTTTCCAGATAATATACGGAAGCTCCTTTGGAGAAACGCATCAACTGCAAAATTGCCTCTGTGTCATCTTAGTACTACAGTCATGTGTGCAGTTATGGAATTTCGCGCCATAGGACATGGTGCATACGTCCTACCCTACTGCAATATGGTAAAAGTCTTAGGAGAAAGAGCTGTTGAGCCAGAGGTTTGGTAAAAGTGGCAGAGTGGCTTTAGTTCATCTTGTGAAGAAGCTCTAGGCCTTCTGAGATTTGTACCAATACATTTTAGTGAAAACTCCAGGGAACGTGCCTTACACCTACTTCTCCCTTCATGGCAAGGAATGAAGCGTGTGAGTAGCCAAAATATCCATGGGTGAAAAAAAACAAGCACAAATGATGCCAAAATTTTAATTAGTCTGCTTGGATCGTGCTGTTTGAAATATAGTGACCACATTAGCTGATTTTGTGTTCATATTCTAACATTTATAAGAGGTCAACAATTGGACGTATTTACGGTTAAAGAAGAAAAACTCTGATGTCCAAGTACATATACGACCATTTATATCTGCTGGTGGCATGTATGACAGCCAGTGAGATCCACTCTGTGGTTGATTCTGACAGCTTATGCCCTTCAGTCTACATTCCATTTCATGTAGGAATAATCCAGTTCATTTAGACATTGGTCTCCAACAAAAATGCATATGTGAAACTCTAGATGAAAAGGAAACACAATATTAGAATAAAAAGAGAGCATTTTCCATCGACCCATTTGGATTAATCTCAGGAAAATAACAAAGAAAGCATAAGCTCTCATCAAAGTATGCTACTGCTATGAGGTGCACTCAGCATGGAGAGCTAGACTAAGAGATTTTGAGGAGAGAAAAGACATCAGACGGTTAAAGAAAACAAAAAGAAAGACATTTCAAACTGATTTTTAAAAATCTCCTTCAAATCCATGATTTCTTTTCTTTTTTTTTTTTTTTTAAGATTTCATTTATTTGACAGAGAGAGATACAGCGAGAGAGGGAACACAAGCAGGGTGAGTGGGAGAGGGAGAAGCAGGCTCCCCACTGAACAGGGAGCTCGATGCAGGGCTCGATCCCAAGACCCTGGGATCAGGACCCGAGCCGAAGGCAGATGCTTAACGACCGAGCCACCCAGGCGCCCCATAAAATCCATGATTTCTATAAGAGCAATAACATTTGTCTTCGTCCTCCTCTTCCTCATTGCCTTTAACAATTTTCCTAACAGAAGAATTGAAAAATTTTTCAAATTAAATGCTCTCTGGAAAAGTATTGAAAGTTAGAGGAAAGAAATTGTAATTCACGTTAAAAAATAGGCATCGTTTTTCCTGAGTAATCTATGCCTGAATATCACCATCTGAAATAAACCATAGGATTTGCTTTAAAAAACAGCGTACTTGGTTGTAATGTTCTATTCCTTCTAATCATCTCCAATTCAGAAAACTTCTAATTTTCTTTTTTGGACATTTTGAACTATAGAAGATTATCTTCCAAACATATATTCTTAAGAAAACAGCCAGTGTAAAGAAATAAAAATGTGAAATATGACAAAAGAATATGTTGGCACTGTGACCTATATAAATATTTCAAATGAGAGGGAAATTATACTGGGGTCCATCCTTCAACACAGTGGCATATACCAAACTTAAATCATTTCCCAAACATTTTCCTATCATTCAGATTAAATCCAGAGAATACCAGAAACGACATCGCTCTGTATGCAACCCTGGCAAACTAAAGTGGAAAAAATGGGTGACTTACTCAGATAAATGTGGCCCAGGAGGCTATTTATAATGAGAAAAAGTTAGATATTTGGTCTGTATTACCCATGGGACTGCAGATATCAATTGAGCCCACTAAAGAGTCACACCGTCCTCCTGTTGTCTAGGCCAAGTTCTAAATGGTACGACTGGACTGGGACTGGCTGCTTTGGCTCAGAGCTGGTAGAAAGTTTGACTTTTTTCACACAAGGCCAAAGAAGTCAATAGGAAGTATATGACATCACTGCATAATACGTAAGAGAGGGAATGCATAACTCACACACGCGACAGCTCTGGATGACCCTCACTGCTATCTCCTGATGGCCGGCAGGGGCCTAACTTGAATATGAGTAGGACAGTGAACATCATACACAGTGAAGATCCCACGGGCTGAGCACAAAACATTTAGCACCACGCTTAGCACGTGTTTCTCTTTCATTTCTTCCCTCCCGCTCCCCTTCCTCCTCCTCTTTCTAATTTTGGTTTAAGTGAAGCTACTCTCAGAAAGGATGCTTGTATAGAGGGTTTCAATTTAGAAAGCACATTAATAAAGTGAACAAAGCTAAGTGAAAGGAAAACATCATGATTATTTTAATAGATTATAAAATAACTTACACAAAATTTCTCATGCAGTCTCACATTAAAAAATAAAGTAAGTCTGAAGTAGGAGGGAAAAAAGTGTGCAAGGCAATGCGACATCAGATTTTCACAGCAACGTGTAATTTATATGAAAGAGAGAATTGCTGGTGGCATGCCTAGTACGCACAGTATATTTTGTCCCATTACATATTCATGATTTCAAAGTTAGCTGTTTGACAAGGTAATGAGTCCGTAATAGGCAATCTCTTTCTTTTCTTGAAACCACTATTTCAAGTCTCCACCATCCTCTTTGAGATTACTTCTATTCAACATTTCCTACCCGCTCTAAGCAGATGGCACTGCCTGTTTCTTTATAAAGGAAATAGGAGCTTCTACGTGGGAATTCTCTCCAGTTCTGTCTTAATCTGCATGTACGCCCATAATCCCATTTTTTTAAATCTTCTGTGAATAATATCACATTTGCATTCTTTCCAGGAACTTTTTCCACCTAGGACCTTCATTATATCGCAAACCAATTGCTCTTTACTCCTCTCTTCCCCCTACTTACACGCATTCTATCATTCCCCTTCTCTTTACACGCAATCTCTCACTCTCAATGTAACTCACTCCTTTCACTATACCCAAGCTCCCCAGAAGAAGAGCTGATATTTACTTATTATATTTTCTCACCTTTTCCAAGCACTTAAATCTCATTTCTAGATTTATAACTGAAACAACTTCTACCATGGTTGGCAATGATGTGGTAGTGCCAAAATTAATTAGATATCTTAGTTCATGCAACTGGACAATCAGTCTTTCTTGGCTCCTAGAACATCACTTCTTTGATTGCTCTATTCCAAAGGCTTTTGTCTGATGAGGTGCCTGACGTCTGAATATTTGTGTTTTATTGCAGGAAGTAGGAGTGGAAGTGTCAGGGTAGACAATGGCTTAAATCTCTAGATACTAAGCTCTGCCAGGCTTTCACAAAAGATAATGGTAAAATATTCATTTCCAGGGCCATGTGGAAACCCTTCTGAGCACGACAATATTTCAGGACCCACCAATTACAAACCTGCATGTATACACTGTCCCTGCTGAATCCCATCCGTTCTTATTGTTTTAGTGACAATCTTCACCAATGATCACTCTCTCCTTCCTGACTCCAGATGTACATATTGATTTGTCTACTCTATATCCCTCTGACTCCAATGGGTACCTCAAAATCAATATGTGAAATGAAGCCAGAACGTCCTCTCCTTTCCCTTTCCTGACCCCTAAAATGTGATTATCTTGCTAATTTTCATCTCTCAATGAAAAATACCATAATCCAAACATTCCCTCAAGTAAGAGATGTGGAAGTGACTTTTAGTTACTTTCAGTGATTATTTAACAAAGATTTATTTATGTATTTATTTATTTATTTATTTATTTATTTATGGGGGGGAAGGCAAGCAGAGGGAGAGGGAGAAGGAGAGAAGCAGACTCTCTGCTAAGCACAGAGCCTGACACAGACTTGATCCCAGAACCCTGAGATCCTGACCTGAGCCAAAATTAAGAGTCAGATGCTCAACCAACCAAGCCACCCTGGGTTCCCTACTTTAGTGATTTTTAGTGATTTCTTTCCTCTATATCTAAATCCCCATTTTCAAATCGTTCAGCAAATCTAGTTGATATTCTCTCTTCTATATTTTACTTATTCTCTTTACCATCGTTACCATTGATAGCCCCCCCACGAACCCCGCCCCCTCCACACACACCCAGGCTTCATATTTTTACACCAAAAGTCTTATTAGGACTATTAGTTACTAATATTCACTAATATTGCTACCATCAAATACAATTTTCACATTGTCATAATAATATTCCTCAGTGCAAATCTTATGACATATGCCTGATTAAAATCCTTGGTGATGGGGTGCCAGGATGGCTTAGTCGGTTAAGTGTCTGCCTTTGGCTCAGGTCATGATCTCGGGTTCCTGGGATCAAGCCCCATGTCGGGCTCCCTGCTTGGGTGGAGAGTCTGCTTCTTCCTTTCTCCCTGCCTCTCTCTCTTCCTCCTGCTCATGATCTCTCTCTTGCTCTCTCTCAAATAAATATATGAAATCTTTTTAAAAAATCCTTGATGGCTCCTTATTCCAAACTGTAAGTTATTTTGTATATATTGTATACCTATTTTAACCTATTTTTCCCTGTAATATCCCTGAACAATATCATCTGACCCTGTACTATGTAAAAAGATAAATGTTCTGTGTTTATTTTTCTTTTCATCTTTGCTATCGTTATATTTGGAAGTGGTTTTTATATATGAACAATGAATTAAATGCATAGGAAATTCTTATTTACAACTGTGTATTTCTCCACAAACCACATTGTTATCTTTCATTTAACATTGTGAAGAAGAATATTAAACCCTTATTGATGTTTTATTATTTGTAACATGTTTTATCTAGATGCTTAAATTTTTAATTCCTCAAAATGAAAATTTGATTCTCTTCATGGTATATGGGGTCTGGTTTTTCATTTTTTGTTTTTGCTTAACTGTAGTAAGCAACTTGAGTCTATGTTTTTAACCCAATAAAATATTTTTAAATTATGTCTTGGATACTTGTTTCCTTTGTAGTTTTTGTTTCTTCTTGAAGTAAATTTTATTTTAATTTACTCTTTCTTCCATATATATTCTCTCTACTTATTTTCATCATATTCATCCACATTCTCTGCACTACAGCAGGCTATCTTGACTTATTCTTTACATCAGTGTTTAATTTCCTCTTTTTCACTTCTGTTCCCTACTTCCTCCAAAGTGGTATTAACTCCACCACCGAATTTTTCTATTAATTTGCAATCCTTTATTTAGTTCAACCTTTTAATCTGACATTTTATCTTTGAAACACATCTGTTTTGTGTTTGTTTTTCACTTGTTTTATATCTAAGTAGTCACTTCTATATTTATAGCTACTCTTTGATACAGACACAATGCATGTCTTCTTGCTTCTCTGTTTTTAAAGATTTATTTATTTATTTATTTGAGAGAGAGAGAGAGCATGAGTGGAAGGGACAAAGGGAGAGGGAGAGGGAGAGGGAGAGAGAATCCCAAGCAGACCCCACACTGAGCACTGAGCCCAATGTGGGTCTCGATCTCAAGACCCTGAGATCAGGACCTGAGCAGAAACGAAGAGTCAGAAGCTTAACCCACTGCATCACCCAGGTGCCCCCTTGCATTTTATTGTATATATGAGGCACTTTTATAAAATTGTATTTTGCAACTTACAAAATACTATTTTTGCAAATATACCACACCTTAGGTCATCAGCATGTAAGAACTTTGTTTCTCCCTTGTGCAGTATTTTTTCAATGTCATCTTATTTTTTATCACTTTAATAATTCTTAGGTGATGAAAACTCTGTTTAGTTGGCTTTTGCCCAAACAATCTGTACTTTTTTTTTTTAAGATTTTATTTATTTATTTTTATGACAGAAAGAGAACAAACATGAGCAGAGGGAGGGACAGAGAGAGAAGCAGACTCCCATCCGAGTGGGGAGCCCAATGCAGGACTCAATCCCAGGATCCTGGGATCATGACCTGAGCTGAAGGCAGATGCTTAACTGACTGAGCCACCCAGGGGCCCCAATCTGTACTTTTTAAGCTAATGCTATTACTCTCACCTCCTCTATGAGGAATAGTCAAATTGCCTTCACTCTGCCCAATTAACCCTGTGTAGTAGGAATTAAACCAATAATTACATAAGTTCAATATAAATTTCCCCTAATTATTCCTTGATATGCAGAATTAATGGATAACATGACAATTCAGTCTTGGATTTTTGATAATATCATCAATTGGCTCTTTGTCTTTCAGGTCCAATCTTTTATTTTATTTGAGCTTCTGAAATGGACGTATCCAGAGAGTAATAAATCACATATTTATTCAACATCAAAGACACTATGGTAAAGCATTGTTTTTTTCAGATTTTTATTTATTTATTTGACAGAGAGAGACAGCCAGCGAGAAAGGGAACACAAGAAGGGGGAGTGGGAGAGGAAGAAGCAGGCTCCTAGCAGAGGAGCCTGATGTGGGGCTCGATCCCAGAACGCCGGGATCATGCCCTGGGCCGAAGGCAGACGCTTAACGACTGAGCCACACAGGCGCCTCTATGGTAAAGCATTTTTGACACCATATCTCTATATGTCTCTTTCTACTCAAGCCACTATTTTAGCAGTGAAAATCACACAATATTTGAAAAATAAGTTATGTGTCCTTTATAAGATACATTATTATTTTAAGGTACATCTATTTCTTTGTTTTCATAAATACTATGATAGAATGTTGAGAAATACTATATCAAGATTGCTAATTAATTGGGCGCCTGGGTGGCACAGCGGTTAAGCGCCTGCCTTCGGCTCGGGGCGTGATCCCGGCGTTCCAGGATCGAGCCCCACATCAGGCTCCTCCGCTATGAGCCTGCTTCTTCCTCTCCCACTCCCCCTGCTTGTGTTCCCTCTCTCGCTGGCTGTCTCTATCTCTGTCAAATAAATAAATAAAATCTTAAAAAAAAAAAAGATTGCTAATTAAGCACATTTTTTTCTTCTTAAATATTTGATAATAAAATGAATATAAGAATCTCAGTTCTATATATGAAAGTTTACAAAGCTTTATAAAATTCCATTAGCTCAATTTGAAAACAAAAGCAGACATTCATTCATTCAGCAAATGTTATTTCATGTTTTTGACAAAATATTCATGCTTTCCTTTTAATCACTTATTCATACATTTGACACTGTCGGGACAGAAGAGGAAAATGGTCTTTAGTATAAGCACAGAGTATCACCTTTCTCAGTAAAATTAAAAATGTCTGCTAAATTCTAAAGACCGTGCAGTTAAAGATGCCTAATGCATTGGCAGACAGTTCATCTTCTGATTATTTCAAATGTCCAAACTTTGCCTAGGTATGTCTTCGATATAACTAGTATGGTGAAATTATTGCCCTTTAAAGATCTCTATATGAAAGAAAAATTCAGTAAGTTTTAAGTTCCAGAATTTGTAGAATACGATAGTTTGATAACTCGATAGTTTGCCACTTCCTGCCCACGATCCTTTAAGCTAAGAGGATTCCCGTAAATTGAAATTAAAACAATAGCAGTTTCTATCATGTCATGTTGTTTTGTGCTTTCTTTTCATCAGTACTATGGAATAATTGTGTTCAATATGAATAATAAATCTGTCCTATGTGTTTTCAAATGTTTGCCATGCATTCAGTTTTGATTTTTCAATACTGTTTTTAGCTGCACCATTATCCAAGCTTGACTAAATATAATGTCTTTTGACACTAAAACTACAGGTAAGGTGTTGGTAATATAATTGTAATGCTAATACTTACACTACATGTATTGCTGTATTATAGTCAGTAATAAAAGCATGTTGAAGTGTTGTGAAAACTCCTCATGCCTGCATTATGTTATGATCTTTGATAACCTTTATTTCTAGATGAAAGTAGTTTACAATACTGTATCAGCTATAATGAGCACCAATAAACAAGCTGCTTTGCCAAGGGCGAATATAATTCCAAGCAATAAAATTGAATCTATGACACTGTATCTTCTATTCTTCATTTCAGATTCATTAACTATTATGGAGATCAATCTCTTTGACACAGTACATTTCTAACCACATTTATGCCAGAATATGTACTCATTAGCATGTTTGAACTCCAAAGCTAAAATGACAGGGTTTCCCCCTTGCTTTGTCACATTACACATAATTTGAAAAGCAAGCCTTGAGCATTCTGACACGCACGTTGTTTAGGATACATTTCTTCTCTCTGTACACATGCATACATTTATGCACATTCTGTACATTTTTTGATTCATGTTATACAAATGGAAAAAATGACGTTATTTATAAAACTTCAAAAAATTTAGGTAAACACAATGCTCTGAATAAACTCTCTTTAAATAGCAGTGTTTAACAACACTAATATATTTTTTGTTTCCAAATCTAATTGTCAATTAACTTGCACAAATGTGGATAGATAGATAGGTAGATATAGAATAAATTACTGGACTTATTGCCTAAAGGTGTTGCTATTGACATCCTCCTGGAAAGGTCATTTATTAAAATTTATAAGGTTTCTTATAAGTGCAGTCACCCAGTTATGATCTTTACAGCTCCAACATTATTTCCTTGACATAACATGTCACAATACATTTAATAATAAAGAACAAAGAAAGAATAAAATATCACCTAGGACATGTTGACATCGATCAAAAAATATATTCCCAGGCAATTAAAACTACCAAATTCCCTTTTTCTCCCTCTATAGATTGTATTAAAGTTTTAAATGTCTGTTTTTTATAAAAATAATGAATACATAAACGGGAATGGTTCCCCTATCATCCCAGCCTTTCATTGTAATGGGATGGAGCTAATGTTCAACACCTCCTAAGAAGAGAGAGAATGGCAGTTGTCAGGAGGAGGAGGTAAGCAAGCATCGCTTGAACTCTTGGGCAGTGGGAGAAAAGACAGAAGAAAGACTACTTGCGAAAAGCCTTGTTTTGCAAACCAAGAAGTTTATTTGGTATTTTCGTCTCAACAGTATAAATCCATATAAGTGATTTGCTCTGGGAAGTGACATGATGGTTTTATTTAAAAAAAAAAAGAGAAAGAAAAAAATCTGGCAACAGTGTATAGGGGTGGTGGATATTGGCAAGGAGATTAGTAAGGCAGCTGTTGCCTAATCTCAGAGACTGACTTTTAAGTGAAGTGAAAGTTAGGAAAGGATGCCTAGTGTTAAATATTTTAAAAGGGGGAGAAATTATCAAGGGATTTACATTTGATAATGTCGATGCTTTTGATACATGTTGATACTTTTTATTAGAAAAGTGGCAGGAATTTTAGACTTAAATTTAGTCCTAGACCTGTGACATATTAGCTGTATTAGTATATTAAGTTAGAAACTCTGTCTTGGGGGAGGCTGAGCGGCTCAGTTGGTTAAGCGTCTGCCTTTGGCTCAGGTCATGATCTCAGGGTCCGAGGATCGAGTCCTGCATTGGGCTTTCTGCTCGGTGGGGAGCCTGCTTCTCCCTCTCCCTCTGCAGCTCCCTCTGCTTGTGTGCTTGCTCTCTCTCACTCTCTGTGTCAAATAAATACATAAAATTAAAAAAAAAAAGAAACTTTTAATTTTTAATACTTAAGGTAGATTCTAATTCATGCATTCTATTTCTCCACTCTAGATCCAACATTACACTAGCCAAAATTTGGGACCCTCAGGGACTAATGGAACTGTACTGACTTGATCAGATATTATTGTTACTATTCAAAGAAGTCCCCACTACCTGGTAGGATTCAGATCATGAGTCAGTTACGTATTTGTTTCCCCATTGCACTGAATCTATTAAACCCGATAAGAGTTGCATTGTCAGTGCAGTATAACTGTTTTACTTGTACATCTACTCACTTAATTCACATAATAACTCTTCAAGGCATGTCGGTCAGCTGTTCTCAATCCATTAGGAAGTTACCCTTCATAATCACAGAGTCGAGATGTCCCTATGAAGGGTAACTAAGTTGGTGAGCTGCTTCTCGCTAGGGATAGACCTATTAAGTTGTCAAGAGTAAACATTTCACCATTAGGAGTGTCAGAAATAGAAGAGAAAATATTATTTAGTTCCATATCAGAAACAATCCCTTTCCTTTATCATGCTGCATGTTCAGAGAAAGCAAGCCATGGCACTCTCATCGGTTTCAAAAGTGGCTTAAATATGATCAGGACAGAGGAACAAAAGACTATTCAAAAAAGACTATTCTGTCAGAAACAAAAGTGATAACAAAATGACTCGTAAATATATGACACCAATTTCAGGGACACAATAAATGCTATAAATACTTCTGATTGGATAAAGTAGGAATTGTGGCTAAAATAAATATAATCTCAGTCACCAAACCATGTAATAGTTTACACTGAGCATCACCTCTGAGGTATGGAAGGTGTTTCTTGGAATTAGAACAGTATTTTACAATTAAATAATGCTCTGCAGGTACAAAATGATTTTATAGGATCTTATTTTATTTGATCCCCCTCATTCTTTCAAATAGATGATGTCATTGGTGACATTATTTTGAAAATTATAAAACTGAATATCAAAAAGTGTTAATGAATTTGCCCTGGGTGTATGACTCACAAACATATCTATTGCTTTAAATCCTGGAGCTTCCCTACTGAAATGACCCGCCTATTAATGATATGTCCATATGGGGTTGGAATTGGAATCGGCTGAGAAATCATTACAGTTGGACAAAAATGGAGCTTAGGGAAATTAAGCAATTTGTCCAAATTTAAATATCAAGTTATTATCAACCTCAGATTAGGATTTAATTTAACTGATTTCTACTTTCAGAATAGCTTTAGGGCAAATAAAATAAAATGTTGCTTTATAAGTCAGTAACAAACTTAGAATTCGTTTAACTAAAGAGCTATAGATACAGATAATTATCTATCTATCTATCTCATTCGTAAATGACCAAGCCACTAAGTATAACAAGGCATATAAGAAGTATCCTAGTACCACCTCAATGTTTTAAACTTGACCTCTAAAAGGGCAAAATGTTTCATGTAAAATGTACATTTTGTAGCCGTTAGAAAGAACTTGGTTAGATAGGTTAGCATGCGGCATTTATTGTATTAAATAATTAGCATAAAGCTGACAAAGGGTATTAGTTGGATATAAATATTTAATTGCAAAATTAAATTACTTATACATGCCAAAATTTCAAAAATAAATAATGAAACCTTGCTTTGTTAAGAAGTCTTACAATCAACTAATAGGCTTATACAAGAAAGATCCAGTGACACCAGAAACCAAACAATAATTTGCTTACAAAATCTCTGGTGAGTGTACTTGTCAGCAGGAACACCAATCATGTACAAGGTCATTACACTGTTTCCATTAGGTTAAATGCACCAATTAGTAGTTTCTTTCAAATTGAACTACAGGGAAACAGAACTAGAAACTTCTAGCAAGTTGGAGGTTTATAAGATTGTGTTAAATGTCAAGTGTCTTTTTTTAGCTCCTGCCCCCACTGCCCATGTTCAGCTTCAGTTGTTTCCCCTTTGTTTTTGGTTTTGTTTAGTTTTCTAGCAAATGAAATATCTTATAATTTCTTATAAATAAATATCTTATAATATACCAGGTGTAGTATGAAGAGAACTTTGTTAATCAAACATGTCTGCCTTTTCTATGTTGCGCGTGATTTCTCCCTGAAGGTGGAAGCTGGGGGTGGGAAGACAAAGGGCCTGAATGCTGACTTTGGAAGGAGAAACTGTGCATGTGCTGCCTGGTCCCACACTCTTTCTTTCCCTGATGAGTTTGCTGACCACGGAAAGCATGGAATCTAATCCTGGAGTTCAGTACTACGAAGTCCTTTCTTACACAGAAAAAGCTATATTCTCAATACCAACTTTATCAATGATAAAAGTAATATCCTTGTCCTTAACAGCTTTAATTAACAGATTTCTCAATTAGATGAGTACTCATATTAAAAAAAAAAAAAAGGACAGTATTTATTGGGCCCTTTAAACACATATTTGCTGCATTGATCTGTGTGCTTCTGGAAATAGACATAGAAGGTAGAATTTATGGAACGAAATATAAATGGAGTAGTTGAGGTTTTTCATGTGACTAAGGCCTTGAACTAGGGTATGTTATCAGGAAGCTTTGATGTTAATAGTTTATGTAGGCCTACACTGGGTCATGGGACTGAATTTGCTTTATGAAAGCAGCTCATTCACTATTGCTGTTTAGGTGAATGGCTTTAAACCTTAGCTCACATGTGATATTGACCTTGTCAGTTCACTGCAGCTTATGCCAGCCTTTTCACTGGAAAGAAACCAAATTCATGAAAAGAGGGGTATACCTGATGGTCCCAGTGCAAAGCTGCAGGGATCAACAAAGGTATGAAATCACTCATGTCTCAGGTAAAGGTGCAGCTGCCTTATGGACCTTAGCACGTTCGATGACCAAGGGATCCTCTGACAAATTCTGGCCAGGTAAGGTACAGGTGCTAGACTACTTAGCCCGTGTTAGCAAACCCTGGACATCCCCATGAATGGTCTTAGCTACATTATTAGCAATTTAAGCTGCAATTTTCAACTTTATAAGGCTGATCTTGCTAAACCAGACACAAACCTTACTATGTGAATGAGAACAGTGAGTTACTTTGGCAGGTAGGTCAGGAAAAGCTCTGTATATAGTAATAGCTGAAACCAGGAGAGACGGTTTTTATTAGACATGTCTTTTGGGGGCACTTGGGTAGCTCAGTCAGTTAAGCATCTGACTCTTGATTTCAGCTCAGGTCATGATCTCAGGATCATGAGATTGAGCCCTGCATCAGGCCCTGCGCTGGACAAGGAGCCTGCTTAAAGTTCTCTCTCCCTCTCCCTCTGCATCCCCTTTCCCCCCAGCTCATGTACTCTTTTTCTCAGGAAAAGAAGGAAGGAAGGAAGGAAGGAAGGAAGGAAGGAAGGAAGGAAGGAAGGAAGGAAAGAGAGAAAGAAAGAAAGAAAGAAAGAAAGAAAGAAAGAAAGAAAGAAAGAAAGAAGAAAGAAAGAAAGAAAGAAAGAAAGAAAGAAAGAAAGAAAGAAAGAAAGAAAGAAAGAAAGAAAGAAAGAAAAGAAAACATACCTTTTGGACATTACACTGTCTAGAACACTATCTCTTCATTTAAATATCTTGGCATATATCTGTAGCACCTGTGAACAGAGTGGGCTCAGGTTGGCTCTGCATTTGTTCATAGAAGAAAACAATGGTCTTGGAAGATGAAATTCTTAGGCATAATATATGACATACAAAAAGGTACTGGTTACCATCAGCACTATATTTATGTTGCAGGATTTCCTTCTCCTTTAGTTCCTGCAGTTCTTGGTCATGCCACTTGGAAGAATGAAGTAGACTAGACAGAGAGGTGGGCAGCAAAGCAAGGTTTATTGAGCGATAGCAAAGTGATAGTGCAAAGCGCCCAAGGAGGGAGAGGACCCGAGAGGGTTGCCACAGGAGCTCTTACGTCTAGGGGTTTTATGGGCTTGTTGGTGGGCTGTTTTAATCTGATTAACCCTCCCTGAACCTGTCATCTAATCAGGTTTTTGTCATCTATCTATCTAATGGGGAAGGGTGGAGGCCTCCTTCTAGGGTGGTGTAAAATCCTTTTAAAGGTGGTTTCCTCTTAGGGCAGGAGGGCCCCTTGTCCCTGCCTGCCTGCCTTCCCACCATCCTTCATCATTTAGACCCAAGAAATAGGTAATTCTACCACAGTCCCCACTCTGATCCTTTATGAGCTGCACACAAAGCCTATGCATAACTTTGGAAGGTCTTGTCCAAATGCCCTTGCGCCTGCTTTCAAGGACTGCCCAGAGCCCTCCCCTGTTCTCTCTTCCTGAGAGTGCAGGGTGACAGGTGCACAGACCCTAAATCGAAGGCATAGCCAAGTGGTGGCTGTTTATTGGTATTGGAATAAAGGGCAAGTGGGTGGAGGAACAGAAGACAGTTCCAAGGGTCAAGAGCTGACTTTGCCCTCATATCCATATTTTGGTTTATGCTTCCTGAATTTTGAGAATTCTAAATTTGCACCTTGCCTTTGAGCCTCAGTTTCCCTTGAGGAACTTAAAACATGATGAGGTGGGGCACTGAGGAGTGCTTGGTTGGAGAAAGTTGACAAGTTCAGACTTGTGGGGTAAGGAGAAATCTTATGAAAATGGTATGTGGAATTGTTTTTGTACTCTTCTCCTGGGCCCCATGAATATTAAGAATGGGTTTGAAAACAACCCTCATTGGTGACTAACATAATATAATAAAAAATCATTATAAAAAAAAGAAAAAAAAAAGAAAACAACCCTCATTTGGCATAAGACTATATATGCCTATGCATGAGAGTGTATCAATGTTACATTAACAGATAAAGTACATATTCAAATCCTTGTAACCAGAAACTTACTGGATAGAAAGAGTTTTAGAATGTTGCAATGGTCTGAATGTTTGTGTCCTCCTGAAATTCCTATGTTGAAATCCTAAACCCCATGATGATGGGATTAGGAGGTGGGGCCTTTGGAAGGTAATTAGGCTGTGAGGGTGAAGCCCTCATGAATGAGATTAGTGCCTTTATAAAAAGGACCCCAGAGTCTCTCCTGTCTTTCTGCCAAAAATGCAAAATGACAGCAGCCTACTCATCAGAACTGACCATGCCAGCACCCTGATCTCAGACTTCCAGCCTCCAGAACAGTGAGAAATTAATTTCTGTTGTTTATAAACCATTTAGTCAATGGCACCTTGTTATAGCAGCCTGAACTGACTCAGACAGAAATACCGCATAAGAAAATAAAGTTACCTCAAATACATGAACAGGAATGTAACAATAATCAGTGTCTCACATGTCACTTTTAGAGGGGAAGCAGTAAGTCTAAGTGTGTGTCTCCTCAGAAGCGGTAGATGGGAAGCGCCAAAGTTAGCATCTTGCCGAGCGATTTTCCCCCCAAAGCTTTAGGGAGGTTTAGTGTATAGGCTCTGGATTCTAAACAACGGGCACCCTCAGTGCCTTCCTGATAAGACTAAAGCCAAGCATATTTTTACCTGTTGTATTCTACACATCTACATACCACTGAAACATTGTTATGTCCTAGGCAACATCAAATAACTGGGTTCTGGGAACATATAATATATTTCTCAGAGTATCTTAGAATATCTGCATTAGAAGATTGCAGTAGAATTGTTTTCTGAATGTCGTAGTTGTTCAATTCAGTCTTGAGATGATTTTGCATGCTCTATTTCTTTTTGAATCTTTTATACTCTTACAGAAGTGAGGCAAATAGCAAACTTCTGATTGAACAAAACTCCTTATGTCCTGAATAAAAACAACAAACTACACCCATTCCAACCAGAGGCACTTCATTCTGCAGCTGCTTATGGCATGAACGCCAACTCCACCCAGGCATCAAGCAGCCTTCCACCTGATACCGAGCAAGATAACAAATCGAGCAAGATAACAAATCTGAGGAGAATGGATTTTGAACTTTGCTTTGTTGAGACGTTGGTTTCAGATTTTGAGTCTAGACAAGCATTTTATTTTTTGGACTTTACTTTTCCCTGGAAACTTACTAATGGAATAAAAATTATATTAGACTTTTGGAATATTTTGTATTGTATCTACATGTTGTCATTCAATCTTATTTTTAAGTTTTCAATAACTTTATTCAACAATAACAAGCATAATTCAGGATGGAGAGCAAAATAAGAAATTAATTTCAACTTTGCATACAAAGTGACCTAGGAATTCTTTTTCTTTTTCTTTTTTTTTTTTTAAGATTTTTTTTATTTATTTGACAGAGAGACAGCCAGCAAGAGAGGGAACACAAGCAGGGGGAGTGGGAGAGGAAGAAGCAGGCTCGCAGCGGAAGAGCCCAACGTGGGGCCCGATCCCAGAACACCAGGATCATGCCCTGAGCAGAAGGCAGACGCTCAACGACCAAGCCACCCAGGCACCCCTTAGGAATTTCTTAATCCACTGGTCTGATGTTTCTCAGCATCTTCTGGGATCAAAATGTCTACTAATACAGTGGTTCCAAGAACAACCAAAGCATTAAGGATTGACATTGGGAATTGGTTTTATGAAGATGGAATCAGGGCTGTCTTGATAGAATTTTGACCTCATAAAAAGAGAACAGTAATAGTTCTGATTGAACACAACCTCAATAGTTAAACCCAACATATTTAAAAAATAATACTTGACTCAACGACATAAATCACATAGGCCAATATTATCCTTTTAGTAACACAGCTGATATTTCACCCAGATGTGATATATTCCTGTCTCTCCTTCTCAGTTTGTTGGGAGGAGACTTTGGTTAACAAAGCAGAGGAAAGATATACTAAAGGACAACACTATCTTTGTTGGGGTTTTTATTAAATTTATTAAACTTTTTATTCCAAACGAAAATAAAAATTTTAGGAAATTAGAATTTATAAAACAACTATCTCCCAGATCCATCTACTCATGTCACCAGTGTCTAATATTTTGCCACATTTGCATTGTTACCTTCTTGGTCTCTCTTTCTCCTTTTCTCACTGTGTGTGCATGCACCTGTATAGTAAAATGTATTTTCCATTTGTAAGTAAAAGTAATTTGAGGGAGATACATACAGCCTGTGTATTTTTTCTTGTGTCTAGTCAAAGCTAACATTGCACCAGAGTTAGACAGATAGGAAGATTAAGCTGTCGTAAAGGGTAGAGAGGTCAGAACTGAGACTGTTTTGATGTTGCCTAGTTGTCACAATGCAGTTCTTGATGTGATATGTAGATCTAAATATAGATAGTCACAAACATATGCGTGTGTGTGATCACAAATATGTGTCCACGTGATAAATCAGCTGCCAAGTCCGGTAGTATTTGCTCCTCCAGTTTAATGGAGAAACGTTCAAGGTAGTCTTCAAAACTATGCAAATACCCTCAGAATATGTTCAGTGGAAAAGAGCAAAATCACCAGAAAATAATAATGAAAATCTTTTAATGTGATGTAAATTATGTGGAAAATGAATGATGATCCAGAGACAAAGGCCATCAAATAGACCTTTATATGACAAAGCATATGACGGCATCACCAATCATCTGGGTATTAATTCAAATTTACATTAATTCAATGGTAGATAGTGAACAAAAAGAACATTTGAGCTTTGCTGATGTTTTGAATAAAAACAAGAGCTGAAGAAAGTCAATGACCTGGTAAAATGGCCTGCCATAAATCCTTAATATATAAGACAAAGAGTAGGTAAAAAAATAATAATAATAAAAGAAATCTCACCAATATGTACTTTATACTATAGTAATAAAAGTTAAAAAGGAAACCTAAAAGAAAACACAACTTTCCTGAACTTTGGATCTTGGAATAAATGATAGGATCAGCAGTAACAAATAATATTACACTGCGTTGTCTACCTTATGTTCATAATTCTTTAAAGTTGTAGTGGCATAAAATGTAATAGTACTTTCTCTTTATATACAACCTTATAATGTTCTGAAACTACCTGAGTATATGCAAAAATATACACCCTCAAGTCCTTCCTGTTTTATAGCAGCCTTAAAATAAGAAATAATGGCTAACCGCATGATTGCCTACTATGTGCCAGAAACTGTGCAGAACTTTCCCCACACTTTCCCATTTAAACCTTTCAGTAACTCTATATGGCAAATACTATCATTTCTCTCATTATTTATTTATTTATTTATTTATTTATTTATTTAAGATTTTATTTTTTTATTTGAGAGAGAGCATGAGCTGGGGTGGGGGGGGGGGCAGCAGAGGGAGAGGGAGAAGCAGGCTCCCAGCTGAGCAGGGCTTCCCTATGTGGGGCTCCATCCCAGGACTCCTGGATTATGACCTGAGCTGAAAGCAGAGGCTTAACCAACTGAGCCACCAAGTTCCTCTCCCTCAATTTTTAAATGAGGAAACACAGACACAAAATTGTAGGTAATTTGCTTCAAGTTAGCGGTAGGGCAAACATTAAAACCTTGAACAATCTGATTCCAGAGATCATTGAGATTAATCTTTTTAAAATTTTTTCTCTTCCTTTCAATTTTTACTTATTGTAGAACAGTTAAGAAAAAGAAAAAAGAAAAAAGAAAAAAAAAAACCCTGCATAGTCTTAAGTCACAAAATGAAAATTTCTAAATGAGGTTAGAAGGCAATAAGAAATTGTTGATGATTTTGGATAAGTAAATGATGTGAGAAGAAATATGAGATGATTTATCAATTAGGATATATTAAAGATTGAGATTGGAAAGATGAATGAACAAGGCAACTACTTTAATAATCTTATATACAAAAACAATTAAATAAAGATACCGATAATGGAAAAGTTATAGACACAAACTGAACAAGAATTATGACAGTAGATTTTAGAAGGGTTAGCAATTGATACAGGGCAGGCATCCAAATGGGGGAATCTTCAAAAAGGCAGATGAAAATGTGTGACTGGAATAGTGTGAGAGATGTTAGTAAGCCTTAGAATTAATTTTGTCTAAAAAAGGGTGATGAGCATGGAAACAGATACAACAAAAAATCATTTATTTCATTAAAAAGAGTAAAACTGAGAATAAAACCTTGGGTAAAAAAAAATCACCACTTATTGTAGATGTGTAGAGGAGATAAAGTTACTATAGGGTACAGAGAAAGAATATTACACTTCAGGGGAAAAAAATGAAAAAACAGGAAATTCATGAAAGATACGGGGAGTCAAGAAAGAGGAGAGGGTACAATGTCAACTTTAGAGAGAGTTCAAGGAGGAATCATGTGGCTTCAATTCTTCAATGAGTCATTCAGATACTTTTAGTAGAGATAGGGTCACCAAATACATATATATTGTAAAAAGCCATAAATCAATGACATAAAAATGTACAAATGACTTTTTCTTAATTTGGAGTACATTGGAATTTAATTTTAAAAACTAAAACATTAAAAAATGTTTGTGTGCACACTTTAATGGGAAAATAATTATAATCCACTGCTTACACTGGATGTTCTTGGAATCCAAAATCCACAAACCAGAGTAGGAGAACTTAGTTTGGGAAAGATTGAAGTGAATACTTCTCTTTTAAACACAGGGGTAGAAAAGGCAGAACAAGGAAGTGAAAGCAAAGAGAAATTGTTCTGAGGTAGAGAAAAGGGAATGTGGGCAATCATACTGACAACTTAGATTCCAGGAAAAGCTGGAGGTAAGGGCACCTACAGAGTAGAGGCGGGGTTTTGAGGAAAACGGAGCAGACTGTTTGAAAGGTCTAGAATCAGTAAGTTCCCAAGAAATCAATACAGGGTGAATAGAAGATTTGTAGAGGATCAGGGAATGTAAATTATTTTATGATTCTTCTCTGGGCTGCTCAGCAGCTATAATAGAAGAGAATAAAATGAGAAGGAGATATTAGTAAAGACCTAGAATTAATCAGACAAGAAAGACAGAAATTCTGTTTAGTGATATAATCTGGACTGTGAATTTACTGTTGCAGTGTTTAACCATGAGTTGAAATATGACAGTAGTTAATCAGAGTATAATGAATGGAAAAATCAAAAGGCCTAAAAATATAGGGAAACATTAGTGTTAGAAGTAGGTTTGAAATGTCAATAATGTGGCAACTGAAGTTTTAAACAATAAGGATTTTAGAAAGATAAAGGGAAAGGTCGTAAAATACCCAAAATAATTTTGAAAAATAATAATGAAGTGGGAAGAATCATTCTTTCTCATGATAAGACCTAGCATAGTTATAGGAACAAAAACAATGTGCTATTGGCAGAGGGATGGGTACATGGTTGAATAGAACAGAATAGAGAGCCCAGAAAATAGATCCAAACAAGTATGTCCAATTAATTTTTTAAAAACAAGCGAATGACAATAGAGGAAGGAAAGCCTTTTCAACAAACAGTGTTGGAACACTGAGGATCCATCAGCAAAGAATAAATCCACTTTAAACCTCATACCTTATATAAAAATTGAGTCAGAATAGATTTAAATATAAAACATAAAACTGTAAAACTTCTAGAACGGAACATAAGACAAAATCTTTGGTTATCTAAGACTAAGGAAAGAGTTTCTATATTTGACACCAAAAGCCTAATTCTTTAAGTTAAATTTGATATACCGGACCTCATCAAATTAAAATAATTTTTGCTGCATGAAAGATCCTGTTAAAAGAGTGAAAAGGCAATGACAGACTAAGAAAAAAATATTTACAAATCACTTATCTGACAAAGGCTTTGTATATAAAATATACGAATAACTCTCAAAACCCAACAAACAAATCAATTAGAAATGGGGGGAAAAACAGAAAAATAATATGCACAGACATTTCACCAAGGGAGATACACAGATGGAAAATAAGCACTCAAAGATGTTTAACATCATTAGCAATTAGAGAAATCCAAATTAAAACCATCATGAGATACAACTACAGGCTATCAGAATGGGTAAAATTAAACATAGTAATTCCAAACGTAGGCAACAATGTGGAGAAACTGGGTTATTCATACATTACTGGTGGAAATGTAAAATAGTACCATCACTCTAGCAGCTAGTATGGCGTATGGTCTAGTTTGTAGTGGCTTCAGTAGGTAAACGGTTAAACAAACATCCAGACCATGGAATAGATTCAACAATTCAAAGGAACATACTATTGATATAGGCAGCAGATTGAATGAACCTTGAGTGAAAAAAGCCCATCTTAAAAGGATACTTGTGGAATAATTCCATTTATGTAACATTAGTAAGGTAGAATAATTATAGGGTCGCCTCGGTGGCGGTTGGTTAAGCGTCAGGTCATGGTCATGATCCCAGAGTCCTGCTCTCTCTCTCTCAAATAAAAATATAATCTTAAAAAAAAAAAAAAAGAATGTCCAGCTTTTTCCTATTTCCCTTGCAAGGAAATAATCAATATTATTTAGCTAATTAATTTTAATAAGAAATGAATGTTAGTAGAAGAGGTTGTTATTACATGGCATGATTTTTTTCATATTGTCCAATCAATGAAACCTTTATTGGTAAAATATATGGACCTAAAGAAGACATAAAGATAATGAAGGGCAATGACAATTATACTTTCAGACAGTTGTAATAATATAAACTAAATATATGATGAATGATTTCAAATTAAAGTAGCTGATGACTGATGGTTAGCTAACAACGAAAAAATGAATATAAGTGCTTGTAGTCTAATATGTTAATTTTCTTGATTACATTGTTTTTCTAATAGAAATAACAAGTTATTAGGTAATTAATATGGGTGGAAAATGGTGTTAACTTCTAAACATAACAGATGCTAAAATAAACATTGCAATTTATTTTATCGATCCTTATTTTGCTTAGGAAGTTTTTTTATAAATTTACAAAAGATTTTTCATTTAATGCATTTCTTAAAAGGAGTTTATGGAAATCATCAAACTTTCACTTTTCACTGCAAGATTATCCCTACCATTAGAAAGTTATTAGAAGTATTTTAGTAGACAAAAAAGCATGATCTACACCATTTACTATAAAAAAAAATACTTCGCTAGTACACTCTTTTCTGAATTACCAAGTAAAATATGACAATTTAATCTGAAATCCAGAAATATTTTATTGTGATTGTGTTGGGGGGAGGGGGTATGTGAAGCACTGTTAAGATGAACACACCTTCATGGGTGAAGAAACAAGCATTTAATTATTTTTATAACAGAGAATCGTATGTATTATGACAATGAGAAGTCATATTAAAATCTTAGAATGTTTTATTCTTTGAGAAAAATGACTGTATATTAAAACTCATATATATTTAAAGGGTGGAAAACATTGAATACATTTTGTCATTTTATGAACATTAATGTTGGCATCTCTGTAATTTCCCCAGGAGTATTTCTCAATTTATTACACATAGACAAATTTCTTCATCAATATAATGTTTTCAAATGATGTTATGTTGTGCACAGTAGGTAGGACAGCTTTAATTATATATGGAACTATGGTTTAATGGGGAAATGAGAAAAAAAATCACAGAAATAGTGGACTTTCCATATAGAATATACTTAACAAATAAAATTAGCTCTTCATGTTTTAGTCATTTTATCAAGATTTTGTATCTTTTATAGAGATAGAGCTTTTATCAAGATTTTTTAATCTATAAGATAAGTTCACTATTTGACTGAAGTTACAGGATAAAACAAGTTTCTAAGAAAAGGTGACTGATTTCATTTAAATTATTTGATCAGCCTAAGTCATCAATGACCTAAGTAAAGATTAACTTTTATCTCATTCCTAATGTTGAGTTGTTAGTAAAAGAAAATTTAACCATAGCTAATTGTAACAAAGAAAGTCACCAGAAATCTTTAAGAACATGTTATAGCATGTAAAAAATGAAGAAAAGAGGTAAATACATAGATACATAAAAGTGTACATGCATACTTCCAGAAAGATAGACACATATTTGTAAAACATCAGTTTATATGACATTTAAAATTATTTTAGTTAATGGGACACATGTACAATATCTTGAATATCTAAATAATTTTAATTTACTTAATATTGCTGGTGTGGTTTTCCCCACAGAAAAAGCTTTCTGTTTTTTCTTCTAATCCAGATAAAGTTTAAAAATCAATTTCAATCTTTCTGTGATATAAAATATGTCTCATTCCCTCTGACTTTAATCCCTTCCATAGTTTCTTGGTGATATGAAACCCCCCATATAAAATCCAATTTTGTACAACATACTATCTAAACATTAAGATCATGTCCACACTAAGAGCTAATTCCAGGTAGGGTTTTCTTAGATGGAAATGAATAGCCCATTTCGTCTTGCTTTTTTCAACCTGAGACATGTCTAACACTTTGGATTAGAGTTAATATTGGAAAGGAGTTAGTATTTACTTGTTAAAATGTAACAAAAAATGATAGTGTTAACATGCACGAGTTCAGAGACCAAAACTCTTATAAAATTTCTCTGTCAATAATATCCAACTGCCATTTCATAGTCTATGATAAACCGAGAGCAAGACAGGAGAAGCAGAAATAAAAAAGTTTATAGCCCCAGAAATTCAAGGAACTTGCAATGCCTTCCAAGCTACTTGTTTCTCTACAATCTAGTGAAGGATCAACAAGTATCTTAACAATTTGCTTTAATTCAACATACACCCAGAAACATTTAAACAGATTGTTTTCCTTTTAAAAGGCATTCCAGGTATAACTTGATAATAATTGACATTTTCTAAAGTCTAGATATATTTTCAAATATTCTTTCTTGTTCTGGAAATCTTTTTGCTGTATTTTGTAACATACCTACTATCATTGATTATATCATTTTATACTGTTGAAAGTATTTATTATAACAACCTAATGAACTAAATCTTGTGTAAGGAAGAGACATAATATGTACATATAATGTAAAGTTACTAGAAACAATGGCACTTTATTATACTGCTCCTCTGAAATACATTTTCCAAAAGTGCAAGAATTTTGCTCCTTATAAAAGTATGCTATAATTATCACAATAGATAAGAAGACAATATTCCTGTTAAGCCATGCATTTTCCAAATCATCTAAAACTTACCTTAACTACTGGTTCCCAAGCAAAAGAACAAGCACAGGACCACAGCAGAACAAGCAGTCAATCACGCGCTGTACTTTAAAGAGGTAAAATTAGATGATGATTTTGTTATAGCAGTATAGTTCGATTTGTAAAAAAATAATCAAATATCACAAGACATTTCAGGAAGAGAAGAGAAAATGAGGGAGAAATCAGTTGAAGAGCTAATATTGAGTGTTCACTAAAAGCAGCAATACAAGGAAGCTATTGTAATCAAAGGCACTGGAAGACAAAAATTAACATTCTAGCTCCTTTCCTAACTCGTTTTGGAATCTCTGGCAAGCTATTTACATTCTCTAGGTTTCAATTTTCTCATTTATAAAATAAGAGGTTTGTCCTAGTTGGTTTCCAACCATTACTTAAAACATTGTGATTCTACCAAATAAAATGACAACACAATTGGCTAACACTGCTGTTCCCGCATCTCGCTTGGAAGGAGGAACAGAACATAAACCTAGAGAAAAACCTGCAGACACTCTGGAAACCAAAAGCAGGGTGCCCTTCACATGTCATAAATGGGGGTTTCTGCCAGGGGTAGGGCAGTTGCTACCAGATTGAAAATAATAGCCGAGAGTCAAGTCACAGGGCATGCCTCTGTCTCCTAAAAGAACCTGGTATCCTGGGGCATAGGGGGGACTGACTAAAGGCCCTTAACTTTCCCTCAGCTGCACTGAACTTTAGACAAGCTTCTTTGGGGCCCTGGGCCCTTGACCTCCCTTTTCTTAGATTGCTGACTTTAAAAAATGTTCAATTACGAATTCTTTCTCTACCACTTTGAGATTTAAATCTTTTCCCAGGTTCTTGCCAGTTTTACAACCCGGCAATGTCTCCCTCAAGGACCTAGGAAACATACTTCTGAACTGTATTCATAGAGGCTTTACTATCTGGGAAAGTAGGAGTCTAACTCAGTAAGTGACAATTAAGTGAATGCACATGGCCTGGTCGTGCGCAACAACCCTCTTCCCCTAACACCCTACAGCTCTTTTCCACTAGCTCTTTTCCACTAGCTCACCCCAGCACTTAAAAACTCTCCTGCCTTTTATTTCAACAGACTTGAGTTCAGTCTCTCTGCCCCACGGTTAAGTCTTGAATAAAGTCTTCCCTCCTTGTTTAACTCTGTTCAGCGTAACTTTTCTTTGACAACTCTAAAAGAAAAAAAGAACCGCCTTTCAACATTAATAATAGATACAATATAAAATATTTCATAATCAAATGACATTGAAGCATATAAATAGCAACAACACAATTAAATATACGAGGAAGGCTTTTCGGAAACAGTATTGGAGAGATACATGAAGAAATCCCTCACAGTGTTTAGGCTGGAATAGCCAGTATCATAAGAGGACATAGAAAAGTTGTTCTTAAACTATTTTAGGTCACGGATTCCTTTAACATTTATGTGAAAGAGATATACATCCCCTCCCCAAAATATTATGTATGTCCATAATGGCAGAATTTTGGTCAGAGCAGTAAATGGCAGCCCATGAACCACCTTATATTGCTGGCTAATTATTACTCTTCCGTAGTGTATGAAAAAAAATGAACAAATATAAAAAAGAAATTGGCATAATAATATTTTTAATACCTCAGCACGACATTCTTGATTTCTGTCAGACCACATAAAAGGAAAAAGCAACAACAAAAAGAGTTTCACAGTATTTGTATATATGTGTGTGTGTGTGTGTATACACTGTGTATATTATATATACTCTTCCTGATTCCCCTAGACCAACTATAAATATGATCAAATATTAGAAAAATAAGAATAAAGGAAGAAAGAAATTGCACAAAACTTCCCAAAATTAAAATGTTAAGAAACAAAGTTTCCTATTTGTCTCTTCAGTAAAAACAGCAACAAAAAAAGTCTGTAAATTTAGAGTTTTTAACACTTAAAATCAGGGAAAACAATATTAAATGTATAGGAGAGAGCAAAACTCTACTGAAAAGCAAAATAGAAAGTAAACATTAGCCTAAACATATTAAAACTAAAATCCAAAATTTGAGAGTGAACTCAAAATAGGCAAGGGCGGGGGGCAGCAATATATACATGTCTTTACTACTCTGACCAAAATTCTGCCATTATGGACATATATAATATTTGAAAGTACTGGAATTATCAGAAAAAGTTTTTTTTCTAAATTTCAAAATTTAACAAACAAATGTCATTTTGAAGAATACATCTTCACTGTTGGACGTCAGGCACGCTTTCCTTTAGACTCAGAAGAGGTTAAGGAATCCTGAAGAAGGATTATCAGAGCTTTAAAGAGAGAGGCTGGCAAGTGGGGAAAAAAGGAGATGGGTGGAAAAACAACCAATTCATGTCATTGTGGCACCAATGACTAGAAATGAGGGGAAGACAATGATGGTTAGGATTATGAAAATAAATGACAGAACATTGCTGCTTGAGGTTAGGGTAAATACTCTCCGTTTATCCACAGAGAAGAGAACCTAAATCTGAATAATTTAGGGCAATAAAACTAACATTTTCTCAGTGGTAGGGGTAAGAAGAAAAAAAACCAAATGCTATGCTCATAAAAGGAAAAAAGACATAGTCTGTTTGAAAGAAGCCTCGCCTAAGAGAACATGCTAGCTGATTCCATTTAGGAAGCTTTAGAAAAACAAATATATGGGAGAAAAATCAAACCGTGGTTTCATAGTGTGGATTGGAGGCAGGAACTTACTAGGTAGGGTCGTGGGCCATCGTTCAGGGGTAATAGTGACGTTCTATGCTCTACATAAGCGTTTAAGTTATAGAAGTTGCATGCACTATCCAGTCACACATTTGTCAAAACTTAGCAAATTTGTCGATTTTATCGTACAGAAAATAGAATAGCAAACTCTTGTTAATCGTATGCATAATGAAAGATTCAGGAGGGAGTGTGCTAACGTCTGCAATTTTCATTAAAATTCATCAAAAAATGAGATGGATCGTGGAGAGAGAGGAACAGATACAGGAAATTTCTGTAATAGAACAAGCCTGATGAGATGGTAGAGGGAGAACTGTGGTGCTGGGTACCTGAGGGTTCATTGTAAAATTCTCAACTGCTTGGTATGTTTGAAAATATCCATAAAGAAATGCTGAGAAAAAGGTGCTTGAAAACTGTGGGAAAACTTATTCCTGCATTTTTAAAGGGAATTTTAATCCTGGCTTAATTTTACGTTCTCATGTAATGTTTTGACGAGACAAATAGTCATTCATCTTTGCCACATTATTTTCTCTCTAACAAGGGATGCTCATTATTACACTAATGGATTAAAAAAAAAAGAATCAGGACTCACCTATGACTGATCTCTTTTAATGATTTAGAACATTGCTAGAAGAAGAGATACATATTTAATCCTCAAGATATTTAGTGAGTTGAACAATGAGACTGCGCACCTTAAGATCCCCCTCAGTGACAGCGGAACAATATGATACACTGAATTTGGTAACTGTGAATTGCACACACCAGAAAGCTGATTTCACATGCTTTATTGTGTAATAGTTGAGCTTCACAATTGGCTTCCTGCCATTCTTACAGTCTTGGGAGTTAGACATACTCCAAATATCAGAAGGTATCATGATATAGTGGAAAAGCTAGTTTAAACTTCCTTATCACTAGGAAGATTTCTTGAATTTTTACCCTGTCATCTAAACTTTGTGATCATTAATTTATCTATCTGCAAAATGTGGTGGCCATATAAGTAATAAATTAGAGTGTATATTTATGTGGCCATATAAGTAATTTATGTGGCCATATAAGTAATAAATTAGAGGATATAAAGCTTTTGACATATCATAGCTTTTCAATATGTTTACATACTTTTCCATTCTGTTAATATAAAGCAACACAAGCACGCAAGTAATTAACAATTTAACCCAATATTATACCTGACTAATGTTTATCACAATGTTAATTAATTAATTGAAAATATACATGTACGTTCTTATCTAATGATTTGAGAACTAAGATTTGACAATGTTGCTGTCTGTTATTCTCAAGAGTGTGGTTGCTTTGAGAAAATCTGAAGATCTAACCCCATCCAAAAAACTACCAAAGCAATACTTTGGGATGAATATAAAGGTGTCCAAATGACAATTTTAGCTATTTCAAATTAAATCATAATTGGCTTGCCCATTATATTATGGGTATCATCAGGGCCTATGCCATGTCTCTCTACTAAGCTTCACAAAAGGAAAATTCAAACACACACACACACACACACACCAAATACAAGAAACAATAAATAAATGCAATAAAACACAGTGAAAAAAAATTGCTCTCAAAAGACATTCCCAATTCAGCTAGTATAAGTGAGGGTTTTGGTTTTTTTCTCTGTTTACCAAAGCCAAATTAAAGCATGTTTTAAAGGAGACATAATTAAAAATTTATCAGCTTACATGTCCCTATTTTGGGCAAGAGACACAAAAGTGATAACCCAGTCAGCCAAGCAGTAAGAAAGTGTTTATCTGTGTAACTGTGGAAGTAATACGATTCAGCCACAGCTAATGTGTTTAAAGTACCTCCTGGTACTCGTCTTTTCGTAATGTCAACACAAGTCAAATTTCTCAGTGACACATTTATCTCTTTCAGTAAGTCGTACTCAATAGGACCAATCTAAATTGAAAGAGTTATTTTGTAGCTCTACTAATTAAGGAAGAGGAATAAATGAAAATAGATCATTGAACATAAATGTAGACGTAAAAATAGTTTTTTCCTAGATTAAAAGAAATAAAACATAAGTAGAAGTTACTAGCCCTAATGGTGAGATACAGTCATCCCAACCCATGGAATGAGAATGCTCGTGACTCTTAGCAGTGGTTTGATGCCGATTTTATGAGGATTTTTCATCACAGCCAATTTTGTAGGGTTCCAACCTTCTAAGTTCGTTTTCAATGGGCAAAGGGAATGTAGAATAAAGAAGAATATACAATGAGGAAGAAAAAATGGTTCAAAATTATTCAGAGAATGTAAAATGACCCATGACTTCAAAAATAAAAATGGTAATAATAAATAAAAAAAAAATTTTTAATGAGACCTGATTTTTTTTTTTTACTTCTCACCAGGAATTTGCTTGCTGTGCTCAGCTATTCACCACAGTCCTTCTTGTCACAAAGAACTTTCAAATCAGAATCAGTGTTCCTGTTGTTTCATGGCCCACCACTACCCATTTGGCTGGTTTTAGCTTAGCCAATAAACTTCCTTCGCACTTAAGAGGAATTATTTTTCATCTTCCGTGATCTTTACTGATGTTCTGCTTCAGCAATCTATTCTGATAGGCACGCCAGGAATTTGGCATCAAGAACATCTGTCAAATTTCTACACATTTATAATCTAATATCTAAATTTCTGACCTTGTATTCATATTTCTCTTTTTGTTCTTCATTCTTCCTCCTGTTATATTTGATCTTTATCTTACTGAGAGCTCAATTTCCTTTATTGCCCTGTCTCCTCCTGGCCTGGCATCATCCTCGGCACCATTTCTTTCAATTATAGGTGTAACAGCCGTGGTCCTTTTAAGCATCTTCTTTCTAGAACCTTCAGTTTGGTTGTCATCTCTTTTCCTCCAAATGTGCATCCTGAAAAATATAGAACTTTACATCTACTCAACTGACAAGTTTTTTTTTTTCTCATTTCTAAAGTTAGACTATTAGGTACTGCTAAATGAAAACGTAAACAATTGGCATGACTTGAAATCCACAGTTTTTAAACTCAACCAGAATATTAATGTTTATTAACTCCTTTTCTTATAACTGGTCAGTCTCGCTCTCTCTGTCCACGTCTGCCACCTCAGGTTCTGAACCTTACTACTCTCTGTTTCCTTCTCAACAAACTATACCCCGAATCAAGAGTTCTTTCAACTCTTTCAGCTCACTAAGAGCAAATGAATCAATACCTGCATTTATTCTTCCTTTCTCCTCCTGTCTTAGAGAAAAAAAGGTTTGTATTAGTCAGTCAGGGTTCTCCAGAGAAACTGAACCAACAGCATATATGTATAGGGCTATACAAAACAGGGATAGATAGAAAGAGAGAGAGAGAGAGATTTCTTATAAGGCATCAGCTCCTGTGATGATGGAGGCTGAGCAGTCCCACGATCTGCTGTGTGCAAGCTGCAGGCCCAGGCAAGTGGATGGTGTAGTTCGACTCTGAATTCAAAGGCCTGAGTACCAGCAGAACGGATGGCATCAGTTCCAATCCAAATGCAGAAGGCTGCTGTCTCCACTCACAAGCAGGCCTGCAGAGAGAGTGAATCTCTCTTACCTCATCTTTTGTTCTTTTAGGCTTCCACTGTACCAGATGAGGCCCACTCACATTGGGGAGGTCAGCCTTACTCAGTCTACTGATTCAGAGGTCAATCTCATCCATAAATACCCTCACAGACACACCCAGAATAATGTTTAACCAAATGTCTGTGTACCTTGCGACCCAGTCATGTTGACACATAAAATTAATCATTGTAAGTCCACCCTTTGTCCACTTGCTACCCATACACATCTCCTTAAGCCATACTTCATCTCCAGATAAAGATAATAACAGAGTCATAACTCTACCTAACATGACACAACTATTCCGTGTACAACCAAAAATTTCCCCAGAAAAGGAGATAAAGTCCTTGAGTGACTTCTTCATATCCCATAACTTAAATTCTACGATGTAAAATTAACAATACTTATATGTTATGAAACAAGTCAATACATCTTAACTTACATGATAAAAGAATAAGTAAGGGAGGAAAACAAAAATATTTGCTTAATATATGTAAATATATATTTGGGATATATAATAATACTCCGAATATATATAATAATTACATTCCTCATTTCTGTAACTGACCACATAGTTGAAGCCGCTATTTATGACTACCTTTTTCCACTACTCATTCTACATTCTCTTTGTCCTTGGGGTCACCTCAGCTGGTCATGGTTCTTAAACTGGTGGAGTGACCCAAACCTTCAAACCTAAAGTGTCTAGGTCATTTAGCGGTCCTGTCTAGACTGAATTATTGTAATTTTCAATTAAGCCTAATTACAAGCAATGGTAATACTGACAGATGTCCTAAAGGATCTCCTGGATTGCAGACATTCTCTTCCTTCCCTCCACTGTAGAGGAGTTCCAGTTTCCCTTTGGTAGTCAGAATCACTCACCCCAGCCAGTATTACAACTCCTTCCTTTGCCTGTTGATTCAGAAGCATTAGGAGCCCCAAATGTCTGGGTGGCAGTCTTACCTTACAGTTCAATGGAATCAGTGTTACATTTCCTAGTGGAAACATTCTTTTCTTTGGAAATCAAACTTCTAGGCCAGCACAGCATAAAGTTGCTGGAATGCGAAGCACAAACTTTGCTGGTGTTTCACTAGGGGTAACAGAAGTGCCACTCCCATTTCTACCCCTTGATTCCTGGACCCATGAATCCTTGCTATGGGAGAAACAGCACCAAATGTTGGATGTTGATTCAGAGCACATAAAACTCATTTGGAGAGTGATGTCCTTGGTCCTGCAATGTGTTGTCGCCTTGCTGATGCCATAACTGAATCTTCAAAAGGCCATTCCACCATTCTATCAACCCAACTTCTTCAGAATGGTGGGGACCAGTGGATAGGATCAGCGAATTCAGGAGCATGAGCCCATTAGGTGATGAGAAGGATTGCTGAGGAAAGAGCCTGAATGGTATCCACAGAATCAGTCATTCTATAGACTTGATTAGTAAAATCCTCCTCTGCTGCCCCCACCCTTTGGTGAGCATTCATATGGGACACAAATGTCTTCACATTTTTGCCTATTCAGTGGAATCTATTCACATATCTCTTCCCCAAATTTTCTTGTCACAAATTTTCCCATCATTTTCCCTCCAAATCCCTGACCACCCTGGCCACAACCCACAAAGTGGCGTATAATCACATATCTAGGCATTTCTCCTGCTAATTAGGTGCACAGCTCAAATTTCTGTTTCCTGTGAGGAGTTCCCTTCACATTGTCCTTTAAGGATGTTCCCGAAAAAGTCTATAGGGTCACAGCTGTCCACTTTTGGGTGGTACCTGCATATAGTGCAAAACCATCTGTAAATCAGGCCAATTCTTCTCCTCCTCCATCAGTTGATTGTAGGGAACTCCCCATGAAGCCATAGGTGCAGGCTGAGGCGGGGGAGGGGTGGGCAGTATAGTGGGAGTGGGGCTCATGAGCTTCTGGGCCCCATCTTCATGTAACTTCATATAACTTCAAGACCTGTTGGGTCCCAGGCTTGTAAATACCACTTTCATTTGATGATAGAATACAGCTACATATATGCTCAATTGTATGGCTTGGCGAGTTGGATAAAACCCAGTTCATGCTAAGCAGCTCAGATTACATAGTAAGGTGGTAGCCCATGATTCAATCTCTACTAAGGTGCAGTAGAAAGCCAAAAAGCTATTTCTCAAAAGGAGAATAGGCGTTCACAGAATATAGCAGGGCCTCTAAAATTCTAAGGTCCTGCACTGTGACTTGTCTATAGGGGCCCGCGAAAGGCTCCAAAAACATCCTTATCTGCCACTGACACTTCAAGGGCCATAGGAGCTACTGGATCATATAGCCCAAGCAGTAGATCAGGTTACACAGCAGCCAATTGCAGGTCCTTCTTATGCTGATCACACCCTAAATAAGCAACTTTTTGAGTCTCTCAGTAAATAGCACAAACTAACATACCCAAATGAGGAATATCCAAAGAAGGCCACTAGGTATTGTGCCTCTTTCTTTCTCTGTAGGAGGGTTATATGCAACAACTTATCCTTCACCTAAGGTGAAGGGGATATTTCAACATGACACACACCACTACACCTCTGAAAATTTCAGCGAAGTAGAAAGAACCTGAAATTTTGTTGGATTTATTTTCCACCTTCTGGCACCTAAATGTCTTACCAGTAAACCTAGAGAAGTTGCTGCTCCTTGCCTCCTACATCCAATCAGCATATCATCATCAATAATGGACCCGTGAGATATCTTCTTGAAGGAAAAGGCAATAAAGACCCCTATGAACTAAGTTATGTCATAGGACTGAAGAGTTGATATACTGCTGAAGTAGGACAGTGAAGGTATATCACTAGCCTTGTTGACTGAAAGCAAAATGTTTCTGGTTGTCATTATCGACACAGATAGAGAAAGAAAATCTTTTCAAATCAACAGCTTCATACCAGGTATCTGGGGATGTGCTCATTTGCTCAAGCAATGAATCCACATGTGGTAAAGCATCTGGAATTGGAGTCATCATCTAGTTAAGTCTATGATAGTCCACTGTCATTTTCTAAGATATATCTATCTTCTGCACAGGTCAAATAAGTGAGTTGAATGGGGATGTGGTGAGAATCACCACCCCTGCATCCTTTAAGCCCTTAATGGTGGCACTAATCTCTGTAATCTTGCCAAGAACACGGTATTCCTTCTGGTTTACTATTTCCCTGGATAAAGGAAGTTCTAGCAGCTTCCAGTTAGCTTTTTGTACCACAATAACCATTACTCTACAGATCAAAACACCAATGTGGGGATTCTGCCAGCTGTTGAGTAATCTATTCCAATTATGCATTCTGGAACTGAAGAAATAGCCAAAGCATGTTTCAGGGACCCACTGTGCCCGCTATGAGATGGACTTGCACTAAAACTCCATTGCTCATCTGACCTCCATTAAGTATCTACTCTGACTGGTATGCCCCAGTCATATAGGTCTTTTGAAATTAGTGTCAGTTCAGAGCCAGTGTCCAGTAAGCCCTGAAAGGTCTGATTATTCCTTTTTACCCAACTAACAATCGCCCTAGATAACAGTTACCGTAGACCATAGATTCCTTTGGAGAAGACTGGAAGAAAGAATAACAGTATAGGTTTAGGGGGTGCCACCCCTTCATTCAAAGGTTTCTGGATCTGTAAACTGGCCCAAGTCTGGGAATTGTCTGTGGGACTGTGATTGTTTTTATGATTCAGTTAGACTTTTGTTCACTTGATCTAAAACTTTTCTGCTTATACAGATCAGATAAGTGTTTTAATAGACTATGCAGATCAAGTAAGAATCTAGCAGCCTTCCTATTCATTTCACTTCTGGGAACACCATGACCAAATAGCCAACACTAAGTCTGTACATGTCAGACCATTCTGATTGCTACTTTTACTCTTCTGTCCAAACCCACCTTGTTTTTGGTGGTTGAGTGCTACCACGTGGCCCCTACCAACACAGGATCCAATTACTCTGATTGCATTTAGATTTCCCAATTCAGTAACCATAGCTCCCACTGTAAAGTCTGTCCTACCTACACAGAAGACTGATCACAGAGCTCTCCAAGGATGCTGGTGCTCCTCTCACAAATTTATTTCTCATTTGGTGAAACGTATGCCTTCTGTATCCTCCTAGTGTATGTGAGTAGGTCTTAAATGACAAATCCATTCTAACATTCCAATATTCCTAGGCCTTTGAATCCCTTCCCCTATATCAAACCGGGGCAGATTGGCATTACCAGTAGGCTCACCGTGGGCCACCTTTCAGTCCATGTTTCAGCCAACCATCCAAATAAACTATTAGAACCCCTTGTAACTGCGGAGTTACAATATTAAATGTAAAATCCCTGCTTAATGAGCTAACAACAATAAATTAATCTGATCCAATTTATGTTTCTTCCACCGTTACTCCACACCTTTTGTATCCATTCCCACACATGCACATGTTCCCTGGATTTCTGCTTGTATAAATTAGAAAACTCAAGTAATTATTTTGTAGTGTAGCACATCTCTTCATGGGTCACACTTTGTTCTTCACTGTGAGGGTCCTGCTGGAACTGAATCTAGTTATAGGTCTAGAAACAAAAAGAGGTAGTGGAGGTGGGTCCTGAGCCTAGTCAACATTCTCTTACATGGCAAGTGCCTCAGGGGAAGCCATTAGAGTTTCCTCAGACAATGCAGAGTGAATCCCCCCAGACGGGGGTAGGGAAGTCACTTCCACTTGGGGTGGGGTGACCTCTTCCACTGGAAAAGACGACTCATCAGAATTTAAGAGCTCAATGTAACTAGCTTCATCAGGGTGTTCCTACACATGCCCATCCCAACTTACAGGATCTCCTTCTTTCTTAATTAATGCCCTCACTTAAATAGTAGATACCCTATGAGGCTGGGAGTTCAACTTGCATTGTAATACAATCAGCTGCAGGATCAGATTCTGCATTTGACTTTTAGCGATCTCAACCCTTTAGCTACAAGAATTATGGCTCTCCTTCAGGGCATATATTGAAGCTTTCAGATCATGTACATGTGCTTGAGCTGGAAATTCAAATCACTGAGCTCATCCTTTTCTTTTACCACTTTGTTCAGGGACATTAGGAGCAACCAGCCAACCTCATGTTTGTTAGTTTTCCAAAACTGTATGAGAGCATCATCCAGCATTTTGATTCTTCAGAGTGGTTGCTTAGTAAGAGTATTTATATAAAACAAGGAATTGGGCCATATAACCCAGAGACCCAGTGGTATAGTTCCAGATGAAGTCCAAAGGCCTGAGAAGCAAGAGAGCTGATGGTGTCAGTTCCAACCCAAGTACATGAAAAGACGCTGTCACAGCTCTCAAATAGTGAGGCAGAAAAGCAAATTCTCCTTTACCTTTTGTTCTATTCAAATCCCCATTGGTCTGACTGAGACTCACCTACGTTGGGGAAAACTAGCTGCTTTAGTCAATCTACCAATTCAAATATTAATTTCATCCAGAGATATCCAGAAACAGCAACACTCAGAATAATGTTCGACCAAACTTCTGGGCACTTCGTGATGCAGTCAATTTGACGTATAAGATGAACCATCTCAGTGATTCTCCTCCATCCACACATAAGCTCTTAAATTAATCCATGGATACATCTGTCCTTCCTCCTCTGGGACCTGCTTGGCACACTTCTCTACCCTCTATCTTCACTTTAGCATCTCAGTCAGCCCTGTCTTCTAGGTCATTTCCTCCTCTGTCTTCAGTCTTTGTCTTTGGTCACTCTCCTATTTTATAGTTGCTTTCCTACCTTTTGGATTCTTAAGGTTTCTAATATTAGAAATCAAATACATTTTGCTAAAGTATCAGATGACTGTATATAGAAACACTACTTATGACACATAAGCCCACATGCAACATGCTTTTTAGAGCTACAAAACTGTGATAAGACATATGGTATGATTGATAATACTCTGGGAGGTATATGCAAGAGACATACATCAGAATTTAATTAGATTTTTTATTGCAAAGGGCAAGATCGATAGGAAAAAAGAAAAAAGAAGAAATTCAAAACATTTAAATTATAATTTTAAAAAGCTGTTAAAAGATTTCTGTAAGGTGAGTTGAACTTTAAAAACAAAGAATATGAGAGATGCCACATAAAATAGTAAAAAGTTGTCACCAAGTAGTCTCCTTACTGTTGTTTTAAATTATCACATCTACTAAAATAATTGGTGGTGTGGGGGGTGAAATTTATATTAACAAGTCTGGAAGCTGTGTGCGTAAGTTGAAGACTTAAAATTAAAGACCCCATGTCAACATTATACAGTGTTATGTTCAGTATAATTAAAGTTGTAAAGAATAATTATACCATGGCCCGAGATAGGGTTGTGAATAAGATTATAAATGTGTAATGAGGAGAAAATACAACTATTCAGTAACACAAAAAGTGTTCAATATCAACTATTCAGCTTGAACCCCCTGAAAAGATCCTATTGTGCTCTTGATTTCTTACTTCATCAAATTAATTCTAGAAACTCCACACTAAATATAAGGATCTCGGAATCTTTGCCAACAGAACATGCTGGCAAAACCAGCAGAGATTTTTATTGTTATCGAGCCTTACTGATACTAAAATTATTATGTTGAGCAATACAGAGATGGTTAGACTAAAGAGTAGAGGCTGACTTGAAATTAAGCAACTGTCCATGATTTACATTTTGTTCAGTGGTAACTTATAGCAATTATTCGGTGACTCTCTCTCATAAATATCTGCCTCTCTACGATGTGTTATACTTTTCTTCTACGCTACATTGACACTGTGAATAAGTTAGAGCCAATGGAAACCCTTACTTCTTTTGACCCCTACTAACAGTATCTAATTGGATTTTTCCCTTTATTTCATTTTCATAATGTGTTAGGCTTCCAGTTCTCACTTGCTCAGCGTGAGCATTTCTATGTTTCTAATCTTGCCTTGAAGAGACAATGGATCATTAGTTAATGGCTGTAGTTGACTGTGATATTCACTCTACAGCAGCATAAGGTAATGAGGCCAGCACCTAAAAACAGAAAATAAAAAATAATATACCTTTAATAAATGTATAGTACAAAACACTAAACAGGATGAAGCTGTGTGGGTCTAAGGAGCAAAAAAACCCATGAAATCGCCTTGTTGGCATGAATAGTCAAAGGGAAGTTGAGATATGAACACAAACTGGATCAAATCATTTTCAGAATTGAGGATTCCAAGGAAACATTAAAAGGACAAATGCATTAAAAAAATATGCCCTTAAAATTAAATTCATGTTTAAAAGACAAATGAGGAAACAAAAATGTCTAAATTTTGTTATTTTTTAAAGGTTAAAGTTCTTGAACTTTCTATTTGGATGCTTATAATTTGAAATAAGTGGGTGGAAACGGTTTACTTTAAAACCTCCTTCCGCACACACAAGCACACCATTCAGTAAGGGGAGCAGATGAAACAATTGTGCTGCAGCTTTATGTCCACGCGACTCGTGCTATTCAGGGATATGAACCATCTTTGCTTTTTAAACACCAGGGAATCTTGTTCATCTTCATGTTATTCGATTTTGTGAGACTTGTTTTTCATTTTCCTTCTGTTTTTTATTTACTTCCTTTACTCAGTATCAGAAAGTAAATTATGCACATTTGTAAGTCCTTATTGCCATGTATAATTTTGAGATTTTATCTCAAATCTGGAAGCTGTAGCTCTCCTGCAGCCTTCTTGTTTTTGTTTTTGTTTTTTTTTAAATTCTCACTTTGCATCCTAAGCCACTTCTCATCGTTTTAATTCTCAGCTGCTCACATTCACACATAAATTGCTTTTCAGGTACCAGGGTATCTGCAACTTGGCACCTACAGTGAGCCGGTATATACAATATGAAAATTGAAGAAAACCCAGCATAGCTTATGCACACTCATTACTGAAACGTATTTGCATGCTTTGCCATATTGTGAAAGATAGAATTTATTCCTAGAACACAGTTTATATACCTACCGGCTTGCTGCAAGGAGGGTCGGTGGTAGAAACAAGGGACAAAGGAATTTAAATGTCAGATATGGAGAAGAATCTAAAGATGGTAACCCAAATTTCATCATATTATAGGTGAAGAAATAGACCTTCTGAATTCTTAAGTATGGACATTGCCAATGAGAAGTTTCCTTTTGAATACAGGTGAATTCATTTGAACTACCAACATAAACTGTAATAGAACAGATAGATGATGACAGAATAATTGATAGATACTCGGCACATAAATATTGAACTTATTCTGTCTCAGTTTTGGAGGAGGCATAAATACAATTAATATTAAATATGAAACTATCGATATTGAGTAGCCTAGCTTTCTTCAAGATGAAGACTAGCCCAAAATTGATTACTGACCCTCATCCACATGGTGGGTGAAGGAAAAGAAAAGAAAAAGAAGGTTCAAAAAAAAAGAGAAGCTGTTCTTCCAGCATTTCTTTGGAGATGGCTGCATTGTGAGGACCTACCCTCCAGTGGTACAAAGTGGGGAGAGTAGAACTTCACTCAGTGAAGAGAAAGAAAGAGCTTGTTCTAGCTCTGCTGGGAAAAAGGGACCCAATAGACTTGTCTGCCTCCTGCCTGGGAAATCTAGAGAGAGAGGGAACAAGATAAATGGAGTGGCTGGTTGATTTGGCAGGCAGGCAGAGAAGAAATGCTGCTGTCGGAAACGGCATATACTCCTAGAGTATGTAAAACTCCAGTGGCTAGCCCTCATCAATCAGAGTACGTTTCAGACATCTGGCAGGCCCTGGAAGCATACAGCTGGTTCGTGACAGTATAAGGTGACAAATACCTGTCACCCTTAACTCCCTTCTCCCCAGACGGCTTCAACTCTGCTCTGGCCATAAGCTTCAGTTACGTGGATGAGAAGGTGTGAAAGAACAGGGGAAGAACAACACCCTTCCTTCCTTCTGCAGGAGGCTAGCAAGGGGCATGTCCCACAAGAGACAGGAGGGATCTCATTTTCAGCCAGGTGTGAGTTTTGATTACACGACAACTAGAAGTGTGTACATCTGAATAGAAAATGTGTAGTTTTTTAACCCAACTATGAGATCTTTTATTATGATGGTAAGCCAAAAAGCAGGGACTGCCTGAGTTTTTAACCAGGACTAAAGGAAGAACTTTATCACAAAACACATTTTTAAAAGACAACAGGAGAGAAAAATAAAGATGTTTATTGGCTATATCCACAAGTCCAGGCTGCCCAATGCAACATTACAGTGCACAACCCATTTGTGCTTTCAACAACAAAAATGTAGAAATATGTACATTTGGAGGACATAAAATTCACAAGAGTCCATTAGACTCAAGTGCACAATGAAAGAACTATCGTTTTATTGCTCAAATCTTATCTCTAACTCAGCCTTCGCTCTCCAAATGGTGGACAGCACATTCTTGTCAATTTAATGCACTTCCTCCCTCCAACTGAGTATTGTTTCGGGCAATTCAGAATATGTAATTTAGGCTTTTAAAGGTAAACAGTCACTTCACAATCCTTTCTGCTTTGTGTGCCTTTTTTTCCTTGGGCTGATTTCAGTTCCTAGGAATTGAGGAGTGGGTTCGTTTGTTCGGGCTGGTTTTCGATAAAATGTAGCTCACCTCTTCTTATCTTTGGGTGTGTACTTCTCAGCCCTCTGCACCTGCTGCTGAAGTATCTACATGAATTGATGTCCTCTCCAGAGACCAGCTCTAGACACCTGTTCTCTCTAGAGTTGCAAGTCCCCTTCAGGACTGCGTGTGCACAGATCCAACTCCCAGCCAAGCTCCACACCCTGCTGTGTGAGACAGAAATCCTCTCCATGCCAGGGCCACATGGAGTGGGGATTTGCAAAAACAGGTCTCTCGGGCCTCCTGCCTAGCTGATAGTGATCCTACAATGAAGCCAAGTGTAGGGTAAAGAGATGTCCATGGTTTTCTTCTTCTCCAGTTCTAGACAGAAGACTGGACACAGGTCTCAAAGCTATCTAGGGACTCCTTGGACCCCACTTGAGGTTTCATTTTCAGAATGGGACAAAATAAACAGTGTTCTTCTTGGGTAGTCACAGTAAGGACATTCCACATGTCATTCAACTACATTTCTATTTCTAATCAAATACAGATATAAGATACATGGCAGTAATTTCGGAAGGAAAGACACCACGAAATTATCCTATTTTCAAGTAACAAAATAATCAAAACTCACATAAATCATACAATATTTGAATATGTGTTAATGGATATAATTTAAGTTATGTTATCAAGGATTTTAAACTCTGCTGTAGAAAGTTATACATGTGTATAAACGCATCCACAAATACACATATAGTATTACTTTAGGAAAATATATCTTTAATGTCTTGCCAAATCGTTGTTTTTTCGACATGTAGGTAGGAAGTGATTCATGTTATACATATATACATATTTGTATACATATGTATATATGCATATTCATATTGATTTTATATGACGGCAACCAATAAACATTAAATTCAATAAAACTAAAACTCCACCACTGAGATGTAAACAAAATATTATAGTAAATGCAGGAAAAAAACGCAACCACAAAATTGAGATTTCAATGAGAGGCAAATGATTTTTTGGTTTGCAAACAACATAAAACATTAAGCCATAAATAAATCAACATAAATATTAACTTTTGTTTAATTGTGGACGTGTGTATGCACTACATATGTATGTGTCAGTTTTATATATGTCTATAAAATTACGGCATATTTCACGTGCAAGCATGGTCAACCATATTACAGTGAATGTTCCTCTATCCTTAACGTATCTCTGTTACCAGGTCCCTCACTTTCCCCAACTGTCTATCTTCTCAATAGCCCACAGTTGACTATCTTCTTTTTTTCTAGTCCTATGGAATATCTAGCTTCTTTGGCCTAGTTTTTTATTCAAACTCAAAAGCAAGGATGTGAGTACACTGATCCAATGAGGGTACTTTGCATGGATGTCTTGGAGATGGGAGAAGAAGTCTTGGAGATGGAGAAAACATGACCAGCAACAGCTCTGTGATCCATTTTCTCAATGTAAGGGGAAGAAAGAAGGAAGGTACTCTGGTCAAATCTCATTGTAGACATGCTAACAGAAGACTTCTTGGCAAACACACTAATGATATTTACTATCAGAGACTCTTTACCTATGAAAGGTAAGTTTTAGCAGGATGTAACTAGTTACTCTAGGATTGCTTAAAGTAAGCAAATGTAGAATATGAGGATTTAGAGGACAGAGTTCCCTGGAAAGAGTCAAGCTATGTCATATGTTAAAAAAAAAAAAAGTCAGTCTGTGTTACACGATATATGATGTGAAACTATGTAACCATCTAAGTACAAAATGAAGATGTTTCAGGAGTAAAACAACTACATTTGATGTATGTAATCCAGCCACATATAACACTTAGAAACCTAATACGTTTATCTGAATAGAGAATGTCCTACTGTGGCAATAAAAGACCCACCGAAGAGTACTGGTGGTCTCCAACCTTCCTTTCTTTCACATGTGTCTGACAGTTATGATTAGAGAAATGATTCGTGAAGTGTGGTACTGAGTAGGATAACTGGTTCATATGAGTCTGACCTGACAATTTGATTCTTTCTGTTTTCTCAGGTATGTAACTCACTTTCACTTCCCAAATATAGAAGCTAATCTCTGTGCAGATAGCATGTTAAAAAAAAAAAGTCATTATAGCGTTGATTTAGATAAGATGTGATTACTTCTACAGAATAAAGAACTTATAATGTTTTGCAAAAGTTGAAAAGGAATGGGTTTTGCTGAGCACCTACTATAAAGCAATCATACTACTCGGCAATTATTGCATTTTGGGTTTTCCCCCAGATTTTATTTCAAGAAATTTCAAACCTACTGAAAGTTAATAGAATACAGTGAACCCACATGTATCCTTCACCTAGATTCACATTTTGCCATGTCTGTTTTGTTTCTCTGTGTAAATATATAATTTATTTTGCTCATCTATTTAAAAGTAAAATTTGCAGATTTTATGATGATTTATCCCTAAGTAATTCAGGGTGTATTTCCTAAAGTCATTGTTTTATGTATCCCCACTATGATTATGATACCCAAAGAAATGAACATCCATTTAATTATATCACCTAACAGAGTTTTTATTGAGATGTTCCCAAATTTCCCAATAATATCTTTATAACCGTTCTTAGTTTCTAATAGTGAATTTTTGAAATTCTCTCACTTAGAGGCAACACAGATACCTAATTCAAACTAAAGTATAAAAAAGAAATGTATTGCTCACATAACTAAGTGTAGATTTCAGGCACAGTGTGATCTAGGTGTTTAATACTACCATCAAGCCCCCCCCCCCCGACTCCTTTTATGTTTCCATTTTAGTCTCTTCTCTGTTGATGTCATTTTCAGATGGGATTTCTGTATGTTGAACAAATACAGCTTAAATCATTCTTACAGTTTAGAGTTGAAAAGAAAAGAATGCTTCTCATCTAAGAATTCCAGCAATCACCTCAAGGATTTATTTTTAATGACCAGCTCTACCTTTGGGTCATAAGTCCATTCTGAAATGATCATGTTGTTCAGGCCTGAGGCACAGGCTCCTACTTTGAGTCAAAGGTAAAGTTAACTCAGCATAGGGCGTGGGACCTAGAAGGAAAAGAGTGGTTGTCCAAAAGACAAAAACATTCAGATCAATTTAAAAACAATGGGAGGTATCAACACAGCCTTGAGCTGAGAATTTAAAGAGGAGCAAATGTTCCAAGCCATCATGCTCACACTGTGTAGTAGGGGAGAGGGACAAATAAACAAAAGCAACAATAGTGCGCCCCAAGTGCAGTAAGAAAGATACCATGCAAATGAGTCACAGCACAAAAATAGTCACTTAGATGCTTCTTTTCAGTCCAGAATATCTACCTTCCTGTGCAAAATACTTCTTTCTGCTCTTCCTTCACACAAAATATAACTACATAATTACCACTTATTTTGGCTTGGGAATTATTTTTTATAGTAAGTGGCTGAAAGCCTCCAGAATAGCCTGTCTCAGGGTTAAAGGGTAAAAAGTCTTTTACTTCAGTTTTACTTTTGAACACCTATTATTTCCAGCCATTCTACTAAGCATTGGAATGAAACATGGCCCTTGCTTTCAAGAAGCTTAAAGTTCAGTAAGGCTGCGAAAGAAAATTGCCTCAGTTGTGATGCGTTTCCTCATTTATGGGTCGAAGAGCTTAGTCTTCTACTTGACTTCACCTATTTCTCATTTCCTGTCAATGCCCTGCATGTTCTTCGCATCTATTTTCCTCTGATTTTCGCGTCGTGTGTAACTTCTTGGCTCTGGGCTGTCTACCTAAATTCTGTCCTGGTCACTCTCCTGACCCCAATTCTTCATGTATGTACACTGCTTTGCTTTCCCCAACCGCTGTTTCTGACTCCCGGGCATGAACATCTTGGTGTGATAATGCTTATAGAAGCTCGAAGCAGGACTAATAAATGTCTTATTTTACACCTTTGCAGCAATAACAACAAATCAAAACGTCATATTATAATGTTCCTCAATACTAACCGTAACGTTTCAGCCATGTTAGCCAACTGATTCTAAATATAACTGTTTTTCTGCCTATATTTGGCTGATAAACCCATTATTTCACAAATCATTTTAAAGTTTTTATTGCTAGAAGTAACATTGTTTTGCACATTTTCACATATATGTCAATGTCCAACTCTATCGGTTTTTTTTGGAGTAAATTATCAAAATAAAATTCATAAAATGGGGTAGAAGTGGGATGAAATTAATAATGTTAAAGGTTGTTCTACTGATATTGGCAAATTGCTCTCCCAAAATGTAGGCTAATTTTCATTCTCACCAGTGGTATTTGAAAATGTCCTGTGTCTGATCTCTCATTATTTTGTTATCATTTGTTTCAATCCTTTAAAAAGTTGAAAGGCAAAAGATACAGTACCTAGTTTTAATTTACAATTATTCGATTAACCATGATAGTGAACATTTATAGACATATTGAATAAATATTTGGATTTTACCCTATATTTAATGTTTGTTGTTAGTTTTGTCCTAAGCATATATTAGGATGTCAGTGCTAATTTTACCAATTTATGTCCGCACCGAGTAACATATAAATACTATCTCTCTACTCCTAACTCCTGTCTAACTAACTAATCTATCTAACATAAATATGATAAATACTTCTCCATTTTACTTTGTTGGCTTTTAAATACATCCTTTTGGTTAATTTCTTGGTTTAAACAAACATATAAATCTACTGATGGTTCTAATTCATCTTCATGTCATGCCATGCTACTCATAAGAAGAATACTGATATTTTTGTATCAAATAAAAATATATGCACATATATGTACATGTATGTGCAAATACTTCAGCAAATAAGGGAAATAATTTTGGTGTATGCTATGCATTGGTTGGTTTTCCCATAACTATAGCTAATGACAGGCATAGACAAGAACAAGAAATCAATGTTTCAGGATGGTAGAAGCAAATTACCTCCCCTTTTAATCTAATACTAAATACTCTTATTTGTATTTTGGGCAAGAACGAAGGACAAGAATCTTTATTTAATGTGGAGACTCACATCATTTTGAAAAAAAAAATCACTCATTAGAATGTGAAGTTATGATTGGGTTCATGTCTCTTTCATAAGCCTTTTTAATTACCTTCATTGTGTCTTTAGTCATCAACACCTCTCTCACCACAATTGCCCCCTAATAATTTTAAATCTGACAGTATTATCTATGTTAGTGACATGTTAACACTGATTAGATGGATAACCCCCAGTTCAGCCATGAAGTCCCTTAAACAGAGTTATCAAACAGTAGGGGACCAGGAGGGCTTGGCAAACTATCTTGTGACTTCTTTTTTTTTTTTTTTAAAGATTTTATTTATTTATTTGACAGAGATAGAGACAGCCAGCGAGAGAGGAAACACAAGCAGGGGTGTGGGAGAGGAAGAAGCAGGCTCATAGCGGAGGAGCCTGATGTGGGGCTCGATCCCATAATGCCGGGATCACACCCTGAGCCGAAGGCAGACGCTTAACTGCTGTGCCACCCAGGCGCCCGTATCTTGTGACTTCTAACACCTAACTCAGTGGTTTCCCATGATCGGTTTAGGCCTAGTTGGATAGATAGGTAATGTATGATTAATGAGGTTGGTAACCAAAAGGCACTTCTTTTCCTTAAAACTGAAGAACACTCTCCTTGTATTCCTGAATTGTTGTTGGTCTTAGATCTGTCATCTTCTATTCAATTTAGCTCTGTGGCAGGTAGACCCCTATAAATTTGATTTTCATACTTTGTACTGTCCATCACTGCTTGCTGTGAGTGCTAAAAGGGAAAGGAGACCAAGTGTGAAAAGAGAATCCCAGTAAATCTCAAACTTTACTAGATAAGGGCAAATGAGGTAACTAACTTTATTTGGGGGAAAACTAATGATGGAAGAGAGCATACAAGGGTACCCAGGTTTCTGAGGTGAAGCTCTAAACCAGGGGGTAGAGGTTGTAGAAAGAGGAGGGCAAGGATTCTGTGGGGTAGCTGAGCCCTGCAAAGGTAAAGACTATGAAGTGAGTAGTGGAGAATCTGAAGTGTGGAGAATCTTCTCTTAAGTACATTGTCTCAATGACTGAAAAGCTCAGTCATGGTATTTCAGATTTTTCTCTGGGCCAGATTGACATATTATCCTCATGGTACATTATAGAATTGGAAGATACCTAGAGCTGTAATCATCCATTTGCAAGTAAAAAAAAAAACAAAACCATTTTTCATACATAAATACAGGCTTTGGTGTAGTGCCACAGAGCAATTTCTCAAGCAGCCTTCACAGAACAGCAGCCTTTGAAAATCCATCCAGTAATAACTAATGTCTTTAGAAAACCAAATTTGCATCAAACGAGACATTTGTTTACTATAAACTCTCCTCATGATACACTCTTAGCTGTCACCATCTTTGTTGTCAAAGATTCTTTGAAGTGCCAATTGTTAACAGCCAGAAGCTTTCAGGCTTTGGAAATTTGCTATAGTGTTTCTTATCAACTGTGTTCCTTCTGAAAGATCAAAGGACCTATTCACATAGAGAGCAAATATATTGTAGATGTTAAGAAATTTATTTAGCTTGTAACTGGTTTATTCCACAACTAATATCTTATAATAAGAAAAGCTATAAAATTATTTACGTAAATACCAGAGTGCTGATGAAAAACTGGCAACTATATTAAGGGGAGAAATTTCAAGTGTTCTTGTCTTTTGAAGAAAAACGAAACATAAATGGAACACATAGACAAGGCTATCAGAGACAAGAAATTGAGCTTAACTTTGATTTGGAGTGGAATTTTAAAATTGTAAAAATAGTACGCATTTAAAAAACACAAAGTAGAACTCGAAATTACTTTCACTCATTAAAATGCAATCAAGATTTTGTTGGCTTTTATTGGAATGTCACTCAGGATATGTCACCTCTAAAACTATATAAGATCACTAAATGGGTTTTTGCACAGATTTTAGGTACAAGCGCAAGTTCATTTTCAAACACAGATTTTGGCTTCACAGTACTGACAGGAAATGTGGCTTTCATGGTTTCCTGTAGGTTGTTCAAGCTGTAAACTGTTCCAGGAGTTACCATATGTGTTGGCATCTCTCTCTAATCCAGTTTTGAAGGACAAATTAAATCTAATGTAGAACCTCTGAATACAATACAATACGATACAATACAGTACAATACAATACGATACAATACAGTACAATACAATACTATACAATACAATGCAACACAATACAATAAATTCAACATAGCTTATTGTACCCTCCAAAGCCAGGGAGAGAAGCAGAGAGTCTTAAATTCTTGTTTTCCTGGATTAATAACAGTGAATTGTGGAAATACACAAGATGGAAAAAAGAGTAAATATCATCATTCAATAATAGAGCAGCAGCTCCAATTTCAACCACGCTTTGTTTTCTTAAACGCTGCACCCTTCTACCTGTGTATTTGACGGTAGTTAATATGAACCTTACTTTTTCCTACATCGATGATCATATATCCCTAGGTGGAAGCCCTAGATCAAGGAATACGAAACATGCTCAATTTTTATGCTCTATGGAATTTAAGAAAATATTTTTTTTCTAAAACAATTTCTAAATTCCTGAAGAAGTTCCGGAGTAATGAAGTTTAAAATCCATATTATATAACAACCATGGAACCATGTTAAACACCAGAATAAGGTCTAAATATGAATCAGCAAGACATTATTTGGCAGTCAAATATGGCTGGGATACTGACCTATACTATTTAACAGCCGCCTCCCTGCAATTCTCCTTAAATAAACAATGCTACTGTGTTGGTAATCTAAGGAAGGCAGATTAAAAGGCAGAGTGAGTCATTAATTAAGCTGAAAGGAATGTAAAGCACAAGGGAACCACCAAGACACTCTAATAGCTAATCAACTGTTAAATTCTCAATTTCTGTGTGATGAAAAGTGCTATGCTTGCCCCTCCCTTTCTCCTTGCTCTACTTCTTTGACTTTGACTCACTGCTTCTCCACATCCTTGGCTAAGAAAACAAAAGAATAAAATCAGAATTTTCAAATTGAGTCACCGTAAAAAGTTTTCCATTATAAAACCCCTAACATGTTTAATGCTTAGAAGCCATATAGAGTATGGGTTTGAATGAGACAATGATATTCTCAGCCTTTGAAGGAGAAAATTCATTGTTAATCTTGTGTTTTCACTATCAGCATCATCGTTATACTTTTATCATTCTTATTTGTTTTTGAGGAGATCCCCCTCAAAGAATATAATCAATTTATCGAAACTTGACCAAATGATTTCGAGTTAAGAACATGGGCTTTGAAAACCACAGATCTGTATCTTCATTCAAATCCAGGCTTTTTAAATTTAACAGCTTTACATTTATAAGCTTTGATTTTCCATATGTAAAAGAGAAAAAAAAAAACCCTCCTATCAGTCCTGATTTAAAGTTGATATAAATAATATACTTAAGAACTCTTTGGTAGGCTATATTATTTTTCACAATTATTGAATGCTTCTTGTTAAGGAAGATTTACTTCCCCTCCCCATGACACCAAGCCAATGCAATAGGTCTGCTTTTGCCTGTAGTAGTTGAGCAGAATTGATGTGTGTTTCATTGGACAGAGCTTTGGGAAGCATCATGTAGTTTTCCATGATACCTCTTTCTTCTCTTCCACAAGATGGATAATACAGACAGAGGTGGCCCATCAGCTGGTACCAGAGTGAAGGTGTTACAAAGCAGAGTTGCAGCCAGCTTAGAGTGGACATGTGACATGAGCAAGAACTAAGCCTTTGATTTTGTAAGCCGGTGAGATTTTAGAGCTGCTAGTGTGCCAAAAGACAGGCTATTCTAAAAGATACATGCACTTAGCACTACACCGGTACACAGTAAGCCTGTACGCATGGCGACCTTGATTACTACTAACAAGGAACTTCAATAATCAAAATATTTTCTTCTCTGATAACTTCGCGAGAAGTAAGTGTACCTAAAATAAAAAGGTATTGTCCAAATTACAGAAATCTGTAAAAACAAACAAAAGTTAATTTTAGGGCATGACAAAGATTCTTTGCTTAACCAAACTTTGGTCAGGCTCCTCTGAGTCCTCTCCCAATAAGACTCACCCTTGTACTTCCTTGCAGAATCTACTTTTAGCAAGAATCCTGCTAAGTCAGTTTAGCAAGAATTCCTCATTCCTGATATCTGATCAAACCCTTTATGCCCACAATCCACCAGGGAATATCTAATTATTCTGGACTGCATTCAGCAAGATTTCTCTTGGGTTAGATCCACCAGAATCCCCCCAGACTTCAAGTCTCTTCTTAGTAATTTCCCATTCGCTAATGTCCCCCACCCAGCCCACTTGCTTCTTGACCGTAAATGCCCCCTTGTTCTGGTTGTATTCAGAATTGAGCCCAGTTACATTCTGGAGTCTCTCTTCCCCTATTATAATACTTTTTTTCAATGAAATCTATCTTCACTGCTTTAAGTTCTTTCTGGCTCTGATTTTCTTTAACAGGTATATGATGAGTTCAGCACAAATAAGTCCTAATATTAGATAGTAAATTTTGTAGCTGAACAGGACTTACCATTTAATTTCAGGCACTTTGCCTACTTCATTTTAGCAAGGGAAACTGATATTCCATGAACTGAGGGATTGTGCTGATATCACTCAACTATTAAAAAACACGGATCTAGAATCTAGGTCAAATTATTCTTAGATGCAAAGTGTTCGCACTGACCCACAACCAAAATATAACACTATCCACATATTTGATGGTAAAGGGAAGAAGGAGAGAGCATCAAATGCTACATATTTTTGAATCCTTAAGAAAAGATAGTTTTAAAAATATCTAAAGTAGGAGTGTGGGAAACAAATTTTAGAAAGACATAGTTTATATGTACACATTTTTGTATCTACGGTACCTTTTTTCAATGTGATTCATAAAATATGACATAAAGTATAGCTACATAACTGTACATGTGAAGAAATTCAGGAGAAGCAATGAGTAGATGAGGTGGTTTCAGTTTTCTCTGTGGACAAAATCTTCCTGAAGTCTGTGGCCAGAGGTAGGCTCTGGATCTCATTGGAAAGATGAGACCAATGATGAATATTTGAGGTGCAGATGGAGCAACCTACTGCAGAATTATTTTCTCACTAAAAACAAAAGAGAAGCCAGAAAAGAATATACATAATTACGCACAAAGCATCTATTTAATGGGAACAGAAAACTGAAGCAAAGTCTAGACAGTTAGAAATTCTATTCCAGAACACAACTGGAGAGGTGGGAAGATGATGTAAAATCAACGTTATGGGTGTGTGTGTGGATTGCACACCCAGCCAAATGGCTAAGCAGTCAGATGGCGTGAGAACAAATAATTGCTTGGGGATAAAGAAGCCAGCAAAGTTGGGAGCGACAGAAGTGAAAAATTGAGAAGACTCAACTGGAGTATTGGCTGATTCTGCCATGAGAATATTATTTTGTCTGCCTCTGGTCAACATTTTATCTATGGTATTTATCAAAATGCCTAAAGACAGAAAGACAGTGAGTGGCAAGACCGCTTATGTACTTTCTTGCTAAAAACTTTGTACATTTTATAGAATTCAGTCTATGATTGACTTTTAGTATATCACCTGATAATGAACTTATGGACTGGGGGCAGAGATGGTAATTGTAGCTTCTAGAGTAGATAAACCTCCAAATTTTAGTGGGTAAACACAACAGAGCTTTATTTGCAATCAAGAGCAATGGATTTTCTACCGTCTTCAATATGTAGCTTCCAAGGTTGCCATGGATACTAACATCACAGAAGAAGAGCTAGACTTAGAATAGATCAATTTGGTCCATATTCCATTGATCAAACATAGTGACATGACCCCATAGAGAATCAAAGAGAATCGAAAATATTGTCCTGCTGGACAAGACCATACATCACAAAGGAGAGCAAAATCCTTGGTGGAAAAATGTATCTCTGCATTGGTCCACTCCTCTGATCACCTCTGATCAAATAATCTTGTAGTTCTTTCTTCTGGCATCTCGGTAACACTCCCTCTTCCCCAAGAGAAAGTTATTCTGAAATCCACCTAGCTTGTTTCCATCTGTGCAAGTACAGGAGGCAAAACTTGTTTTAACGGTCATTGAACATAAACAGTCTCATGGTTTCTTTTATAAGGTAATTCCCTAAAAAATTTACTAGGATTGTTCTCAGTTTTCTTCCTATTAAAATAATGTGCCATGATAACCCTGCAAGTTCTTTCTGCGACATAACTCTCAAGTTTTATATATTCCATTGCTTTCTCAACCTTAGTATCTTTCTTATGAGAAAAGGGTGGCTATTTTGTGACCATCTAAAATAACTGGGAAAAATCCACATTATTTTCTATAGTTTGAAAATTATATGCTTGGTGCAGTTTTTTAGAGTTTTTTGTTGTTTTGTTTTGTTTTTGACATTTATTCTGCTTGGTATTCTCTGAGCTTCCAGGATTTGTAATTAGTTTTCTGATAGTAATCTTGGAAAACTCTGTCATTACTGTTTCAAATATTTCTTCTGCTCCTTTCTTTTTGTCTTCTTCTGATATTCCCATTTCACATATGCTATAACTTTTGTAATTGTCCCACGGTTCTTGGATATTTTTTTGTTTTTTTAAGTCTTTGTTCTGTTTGCTCGTCAGTTTTCAAAATTTCTATTGATAGATCCTTAAGATCAAAGATGCTTTCCTCAGCTGTATCCAGGCTAGTAGTAATACCATCAAAGGCATTCTTCATTTAGGTTACAGTGGTTTTGATCTTTAGTATTTCTTTTGGTTCTTTCATAGGATTTCCATCTCTCTGCTCACATTGCCCATATGTTCTTGCATGCTGTTTACTTTATCCATAAGAGCACTTAGCATACTAATCATAGTTGTTTTGCATTGCACTTGTTGCCCTTAGTATGCCTTGTAATTTTTCCTTGATACTCAAACATTATGTACCAGGAAAAAGGAATTGCTTTAAATACTCCTGTAGTGATGTAGTGGCAAAGTGTGCGGGGGGGGGGGGGGGGGGCGGCGGCGAGGATCAGTGTTCTATAGTCCTATGATTAGGTCTCAGACTTTTAGTGAGCTTATGCCTCTAGACTGTGAACTTCAGAAGTGTATCTCAGATTTTGTTTTTGTTTTTGTTTTTTTCTTTCCACTAAGGTTAAACAGAATTGCTAGAATGAGCTGGAGTTGGGTATTTCCCTTCCCTCAGGTAAGTTAGGCTTTGATAATACCCCTGTAGGTTAGATTCTGCTTAACTCCTTGCCCCTAAAGGCGGAGCTTATTAAGAGCAGAGTGGTCTGGCATGTTTCAAAATGGTTTCTTTCAGGGCGCCTGGGTAGCGCAGTCGTTAAAGCGTCTGCCTTCGGCTCAGGGCGTGATCCCGGCGTACTGGGATCGAGTCCCGCATCGGGCTCCTCCGCTGTGGGCCTGCTTCTTCCTCTCCCACTCCCCCTGCTGTGTATCCCTCTCTCGCTGGCTGTCTCTCTGTCACATAAATAAATAAAATCTTAAAAAAAAAAAAAAATGGTTTCTTTCACTTCCTCCTGCCAGAAGCAGAAGATTTTTCTCAAATATTTACCATGGGAATCTAGTGCTCCTGGCGGTAAATCTCACAGTATTGTGGGGACTCACATGGCTTGGTTTCTGTGGAGTTTCTAACTCTCAGAGGTGTCCACACTGGGCTTCCATAATTGGTCAGTTATAGTTCAGGTTTTCCCACCATGAGTCTTTGCTCCAGTATGCCATGACTCCCATATTTGCCTATGTGTCCCTCCAGTGTTGGGAGTGGTGGCTTGCCCTGTATCCTCCCCTTTCTTATTGACCAAGAAGAGTTGTTTCAGCCTGTTCATTCTTTTAGGTGTTGTTAGGATAGACTGGTGACTTCCAAGCTTCTGCAGATGAATCCCAAAACTAGAAATCACAAGAATCATATTTTAAAATTTTTGCTGCCAGGCCAAGTCTTACTGGGCCTTGTAGCTCAGACATTTCATACTCATAATTTCCTCTTTGGATAATACAATTATGTAATACTGGAATTTCCCACTTTATAAGTCTCCAAATTTCTAGATAGTTATCTATTTTGATTTATTTTGGCTTGCAAACCCTCCGATCTTTTCTTAAGCATATCTCCTTTTTCAAACAATTTGCAAAATACTACCAGTAACAATCAACAAGCATTGATTTCCTGCTTTTCAATTTACTCCAGTAGAGCTGTGGTCTCAGTAGACATACAGTCTGCTTCCCAAGTAATCTCAGTCAACTTTGCCAAATATTTTGCCACTAGGTAACATGGGACAGTTTTTTGGAAATAGCAGTATCCCAATTAGGTGCCAATTTAATATAATCAAGGTAACTATAGCTGATGAAACAAACATTCCCTAAAACTTCAGTGGTTTGTCACAGTGGGTTGTGTTTGCTCATGTAAATATCAATTGGTGTTGGTGGTGAAGACAAGAAAGCAGTGCTATGTTCAGTATAGTCATTCAGGGACCCAATCTGGCAGAAAATATGCTATCTTCAATGTGTAGCTCTCAAAGTCATCCTGAATTTCAATATACAGCTGGCACTTAGAAGAAGAGAAAGGTTGAGAAATCACATTTGGGTTCAGGTTTAAAAGTAGCATATTTTGAGGCGCCTGGGTGGCACAGCGGTTGGGCGTCTGCCTTCGGCTCAGGGCGTGATCCTGGCGTTATGGGATCGAGCCCCACATCAGGCTCCTCCGCTGTGAGCCTGCTTCTTCCTCTCCCACTCCCCCTGCTTGTGTTCCCTCTCTCGCTGGCTGTCTCTATTTCTGTCTAATAAATAAATAAAATCTTTAAAAAAAATAAAATTAAAATAAAAGTAGCATATTTTATATCCACTCATAGTTTATTGTCCCAGTTGTACTCACATGGCTCCAGAAAATACAAGGACACAGGAAATGTAGAGCAGCACAACTCCCCACTAAGAAAAGGGAGTACAGCTCTTTGTTCTATCGCCAGATATTTCCCGCAATCTCTCCTCATCTCTTACTGACAAAGGCTACACTGATATCAGCCAAAAGTACCTGGATAATTTCTAATCAGTCAAATAAGGTGAAGTAAACTAAATGCTTCAAGTGAATGCTGTGGTCTTGTTCTGTGGGCCTGACAAATGGCAAGACACAGTTGCTTAAATGTTTTCTCTGTCACCAAACAAGGGAAATATAAGAGCAGTAATGAGTCACACGGTATATGAGATAAAAACAACACATTGGTTAGAAGTACAACTCTTTCTAAATCTGAGTTCAGAATGAAATTTTATCATAAGACTTCATACAGAAGTCTTATGATAAAACAAAATAAAACAAAGAACACATTGAAAAAATGCAGTAATAGAAATGTCGTTGTTCCAGCTTTGTTTAATGGTAGATATTCAACCACCTAGAGTTGGAATGGAAGATCTTTCAGAATCCTCCATCCATTCTAGTTTTTCAACTTAATGTTATTAGTGACAATAAATTTGAGGTGACCACCCAGTGAAAGGACTGAATTATAGGTAGCCTATCTACTCTTAAGTTCAGATATGTATGGTTTAAAACTCAGCTGAGCACAGAGAGAACTACCATTTTCTTTTGGAGATTCAGGATTCTAAAGCGGAGACTATTTTAATAGAAAATGCTTTCATTTTTGTGTGAAGCTGAGCCAAAGAAATGCTATCATTAAAGGAATGTTTTCCAAAATTTGCTACTGGCCTCTGCTCACAGAAGAATAGAAAAATGAGGGCTCAAGAGTCTTTTCCAGGGAGACTAGCTATAAAATTATTATACCAAAAAAACTCCAAGTATGTGTTATCAGGACCTATAGAACACTATTACTGATACCAGATTCTTACAATTTTTGACCATTGATTCTTCTAATTCACCAAGTCATGGAAATGTAAAATATTTGAAAATAGCAAGAATTTTAAAATATCCGTGCATTGGGCCATCAATTCTTTCACAGTCCAAATAAAACCATCTTTCAACATTGGTGAAACATTTAAAGGAATAAGGAATTGTTTGAAAAATATAGTCCTATATAACTAAAGAACTGATTTTCTTCACTGTTGCTTTTCATTTTGTTAATTAAGTATTAGAGAACATACTTCATAGTGATGTCGTTGTCTATTAACTCTATGTCTATAATTATATAGCAGAGTGAATTGTCTATTAGGTTCTTGGTATATGGTGACAGGAAAAAAAAACCATATGACCGTTATATAAGATGATGCATATATCTTTTACCACATTAAACAGGAATGTGAGGCAATAAAGCAAAACTGTGAGAAGTTGCTGGGTAGAAGAAAAGTGGAAAGCCTTGGGGATGATTGGGAATGGAATCTCTGATCTGTGTTTTGGAAATTATTACTTGATTCATCTTGAGACTCTGCATCCTGATTCTGACTATTCTGGAAGATTTTAGGTGCAGTTCAGTAAAATTGTCATGTCGATATTAAGTTCTTAGAGTTTAGCCTATTAATGATTCTTGTACATTAAGTCACAGGGCATGAAAAAGTCAATAAGAACTGTCAATGGCCTTATGCTGAATAAAATGGTCAATAGCTGAAACTGGCAAAGCTCTATGTAATCTGTCCTTAGAACACTGGCCTAAAAAGTCCTTACAAAAAAAGAAAAAAAAAAAAGTCCTTGCAAATTATCAAAAAAGAAAGAACCAGACATAGACTAGACTATTTTGTTTTTGCATTTTTCATTCAGAAAAAAATATTATTGAATTGAGTCCCAACAATATCTATGTACTATAATAGGACTTGAGATGTATCACTGTAGAAATCATCTCTTAGGTAGGCAACTAAAATAGCCATCTAACTGGTCTCTGTTTCAACCTCCTAAATGTTTTCCATATGAAAACGAGAATGATCTTTTAATAATTAAACCAGATTATGTCATTTCCATCCACAAAGTCTTCCAATGATTTCCCATCATAATTTAAACTAAAATCGAAATTCCTAGCCATGGCCAGTGGAGACCTTACACATGACCCCTTTCTACTTCTCTGCCTTCATTCCAAACCACTCTTACTGAGTCACTCTGCTCTAGGGACAATGACCTTCCTGCAGTTCCTAGTATTTTTCCAAACATATTCTCTTGCTAAGGCCTTTCAAAATGTAGTTCTTTGCCTGGAACTCTCTTCCCATGTATCTTTGCATTTCATTCTGATTTTTGCCCTGGTGTCATCAGTCTTGTGATCTTTCCCTGGCCATTCCCTAAGATAACAGAAACTTGTTCTCTTCATCAGTCTTCTTCCTCATATTCTTCTTTATTTTTCCAGAGCACTTACCACTAAATGAAGTTATATACATATATATATCTCTTCTTTAGAATTACATTCCATAACGGTAGGAATGTCATCAGCTTTGTTTACTGAGAAATCTGTAATTCCTACAACGCTGTCTAGAACTTAGTAGAAGCTCCTTTTTGTTTTTGTTGACTGATTGAATGAACAAATAAATGAAAACACAAACTGAAGTGTCTAGTAGTGGGGGATAGAAATTAAATAAATGATAATATGAATAAATTTATAATAATTAAACATTACAGATGTTATACAAGAAAGTTAAAGACACTATACTGAGGGAATTCCACTTTATTTTGATAAGGGAAGATTTGTCATAAAGTATAAGGAAGAGATATTTAAACAGGATGAGTGTGAATTATTCAAGAAGAGTGAAAGGAAGAGCATGCCATGAAGGCCTAGAAGCCTATGCAGAAGCTCTACGTCTGGGAAAAAGTTTGTTGAAGGAAGATTTTTAATGAACAGGTTAATGATTTATGGAGAGATTAGACTGTCAATGAAAAATAAAATTAAACTGAAGCTTGTTAGATTTTCCAAATAACAAATTCCAAGAAAAGAAACCTTAGTTTCATATTCTACCAAAATATAATGGATTCCACATAAATATTTGCTGATGAGTTAGAGGACATAAACTAAAATTATATGTGGCTTAATCCTAAAAGGAGCTTTAACTTTTTTTGAGGGAGTTCATTGCTCAATATTATATACAGTTGACCCTTAATGCAGGGATAACGGGCACCGACACCCTGCATAGTAGAAAATCCATGTATAACTTTTGACTCCCCCAAAACTTAACTATTAATAGCCTACTGTTGACCAGAAGTCTTACAATAACATAAACAGTCGATTAACACATATATTATATGTTATATGTATTATATACTATATTCTTAGAATAAAGTAAGCTAGAGAAAAGAAAATATTATTAAGAAAATCATAAGGAAGAGAAAATAGATTTACACTACTGTACTGTAATAAAATCACATATAAGTGGAACCATACAATTCAAACCCATGTTGTTCAACGGTCAACCGTGTGTGTATGTGTGTGCGTGTATGTGTGTGTGCGCATGTGTATACATATAGTATATATATAATTTTTCTAATTGCTAAAGTATTATATGTCTATTGTAAAATATTTGGAAAGTGTTGGAAAAGCATAAAGAATGAATATTTTCTATAACTCATAGTCAATTTATAATTACTATTCAGTTAACATTTTGGTATAAATTATTCCACTCTTATTATGTACTTGTCTCAAATATCTATTGATATAATTATGCAAAGCAATAAATTTGCAAATAAACATATATTACAAAATTCTATAAATTATTTCTATATTTTGAGGCATAATTTTTATTTCAATGTTGCGAACATTTATTGTGTAAAAAAATACTTACATGAAGTAAAATACATTGACTATAATATTCTATCATATTTTGTAACACATCATAACTTTAACCAGTTTTTTCTTAAAGATTTGCATTTCTATTTTCTCTGTATCAAACACATGAAAATTGTGCTCAACAATCATTCTTTTTTTAACTTTAAAAAAAAATTATTTATTTGAGAGAGAGAGAAAATGGGGGGAGAAGCAGAGGGAGAGAGAGAATACCGAAGCAGACTCCCCACTGAATGGAGAGCCTAACATAGGGCTTGATGCCAGGATCCTGAGATCATTACCTGAGCAGAAATCAAGAGTTGACTGACTGCTTAACCGACTGAGTAACCAGGGCATCCCTGTTATTTTTAAATATATTGATTAAATTTGTAATAAAGTTTCCGCATACATATCTGATTATATCATTAAGATAAATACTTAGAAATGGAAGCATTGAATCCAGATATATGAATAATGTAAAAACACTTAATAATAGGCTTTCTCCTACACATTTTTATAATAAAGTACACATGAGTTAAGCACTGTAATTACTATTTAACACACTTCTTATAGCACAAACATAACCTAGATCTAGTAATCATCAGAAATTAATATTGTCACAAAACCATTGTCCCACAACATATATTGTGTATGATAACTATTTGGGAGGAAGAGTATTGATCTTAAGAATAGATATTAATTGTCCTGCCAATGATAATACTGGTAATGATAGGAAAAGATACGATTGAATAAAAATGAAAATGTTTGTAAACTGTGGATATGTTCAGTGGCACTTAGACTTATAAGAAGAAATATATAATAAATACAGAAAGTACATTTATTGTTAAAATTCCTGGAAGAAAAATAGCTATCCTTGTATATTGTATTATAAAAAAATAATAGTTTCACTGGAGAGAAAGTGGTTAGGAACTAAAAAGTCCAAAACTGTACTTCTTAACCTCTTTTTACGCATTTGCTCTTTTTACATAATTTTTGATAAAAGGAAATTAAAAAAAATAAGATTGTGTTATAAAAAAAAGCACTGTACCTCTTCCCAAATTTACTTTCTAAACAGGGGAACTAAATTATACTCTTACTAGCTATACTGAGATGGGTGATTTATCTGCTTTCTTTGTTATTCAATAACATTCAAAAACATTAAATAATGAAAATAGCTTAGTAATCTCATTTGTATTTTTTTTGCTGATGTCCAATTTTTTTACTTTTATGTATAGTCCATTATTATCTGTGATTTTGTAAATAAATTGTTCCATTCATAAAAAATTATCCATTTTTCTGTTCATTTGTTGCTTCTTTAAATGAATAATTTTATCTGCCTCTATTATATAAACAAAACAAGAATAGGTAACTAATTATATGTTTTTGGTAAAAGTATGGAAGCATCCAATGTAAACAGTGAAGGTAAAAACATAATTTTATAGGATATGTGATTGCCTCTGCATTAAGATTTGTTAGATGATAAACATTTATTCCAGCAATATTAAATAACAGTGATGTTATGTGTATGGATATTTGTTTTATCAGGTTCCAACATGATTAAAAAATGCATGCTTTAGCAATTACAGTGGCACTGAACATACAGCTAATCTTTCCCATTAGCTCTGGTATTATGGATTTCATTAAGACTTTGTTCCTTTTTGCATTTGTGTGTCTTTGCAAGAAAAACAAAAAGAAAGAACGTTTCTTTTTTCAATGCATCACTCTCTTCTAATGGCTCTACAACATGAATGACCAAGCTATTTTTTCTCATTAATTGCATGTTCCTATTAGTATACAGTAACATAAATACATTTATAGATTCATTAGCTCTTAATTCATGCTTCCTTTTCCCCATTCTTCAACAGCAGGTCCGATTTCCAATTATTAACATTCGTGGGTCTCCACGATATCTTGCTTATAAATTTCCCATTGAAATAAGCGCCTTACATATACTTATCAGCACCTGAAAAAAATACATAGCTTCTTTTGCAATACCCAACTGTAGTATGAAAACTTGTAGTTGTAATGTGTTTGAAAAGGATTTGTACAGACTCAGCGTCGGCGCTCTCGCCCTCCGACCTTGGCTCGGCCTCTGGCTCCCGCCGCCCAGTCGTTCTCAAGCATGGGAGAGTCGGCTGCCCGGCCGTTCAGGCCCTCGGTCACAGGGGATCTGGGCTCGCCGTCGGTTTCTTCAGCTGCGACCACCAGTTCCTGCACCCACCGGGCCTCGGCCTCCCCGCAGGTTAGATTGAGCAGCCCCCCGAAACCAACGTAGGGACCCGCCCCTTCCCGCAGCTGCGGAGCGCACAGCCGCCGGTGTTCTTCAGGTGCGGCCCGGGTGTCCCGGGCTTTTCTCAGATCCCCGCTCCTCCGGCGGCCCTTGGGACCTCCGCCTTGGCTCTCCCAGAGCCCCGAGCTCTTCCGAGCCTAACACTCTGTTAAACCCCAAGAGAGCCTGGATTTCTCACGGATGCGAGCCCCAGCTCCTTCCCAGTCCAGCTCCTCGCACCCCTGGGGGCCCAAACGCCCTCAGCCCGGACTCTCGGGAGAAGCTGGCATTCCCATGTCCCACCTGTGTGTCTTCCGAATCTCCCCGGCCCTTTAGTCTCCCAGGCGTGACATCTCATAGCCCAGGAGTATGCAGCGCTCTTTGGGCCAGCCTTGAACTTCCTTAGAGCCTAGCGAGGCTCAGGTCCCCTCAGGCCTGACATCTCTCTCCTCAGCCTCTACGTTCCCCAGTAGTCCTGGGAAAGCCCCTCAGCTCAGCCTGAGTCCCCACAGACCCCAACTTCCCCTCCCTCCCTTCCATTCCACCATCCTGGCAGCATCCTCTAGGCTCCCACAGAGGCCTTGCGCTGGAAAACAATTTGGTTCAAAATGACCATTTATTACTTAAAAGGGGATATTTACAGTCACTGCCCCCCACCTTTTAAAAATTTTCCAACAAGCATTGGTAAATTTGATGCAACACTGAGTAGGCGAAGAGAGTTTTCTGTGTCTTTAAATATTTTACGTTTGGTTTTTTTTTTTAACAGGATATGGGAGACGTTTTACGTGAGCATCTCCTTTTTTGTATGTCAGCCTTTTTATTTTCATGCTTTTGTTGCCAGAAAAATGTAAATGGGAAACTGGGGACATTTGTTTATATTAGTCTATAAATGTAAAACCATTCATAAAACCATAGCTCCAAACTGGCTGAAAATGAATTAGAAAAAAATTTTTAATCCTTCAAATGTTTTAACCTTTAAATATTGTCTTTTTTGTCCTATCAAAGTAGCATACACTTATAGGAAAATCAGACAAGACAAGCAAGCAAAATGAATGGCCTCAGACAATCACTGTTAACATTTTGGTGTATATTTTTCCAGATCCATTCGTATATATGTCCTACAACATGGTGATACATCTTTTGGGGGAAAAATTTGTCACAAGAAATTTCACTATTGTGTTACCTACTCCCCCACCTAATACGCTATGGATATCTGTTTTATTCATGACTGCATAGTATTTTATTCCATTGCTTCCCTATGGTACATTTAGTTTACAAATTTTTGGGAAGAAAATATGAACAATTATTTTGAAATGGGCAAAAACATTTAAGGGTACATATTTGCAAAACTGCTTCATGGTATAACTAAATTACCAAAAAGCAAAAAAAAAAAAAAAAAAGAATTTGTACAGAGTGTGTGAATATACATATATATGTGTGTGTGTATATATATATATCTTGCAATATTAAACAGAAACAAGTTTTGATAGGAAATTTACTGAGGGTGACAAAACACAATGTGGATAATTAATGGTTCATAATAAAATAAAGAAAATATTCTAAGCAATGCACATATGTTTCAGACTCACAGAGAGATTCATATTGTGTCCTAGCTGAAGATATGGTCATATTATGCTTGATGATTACATCCTCTTTATGCTTTACTTGTATTTAAATAACAACAATTTGAAATGAACACTGAAAAGAAAATGAAAGGAACATGGTTTCTAAAACGTATGATAGAAGGAGAAAAGCCAATCTATTTTTTTTCAAGGTGAGGTCTTAGCCTTGACCAAGGTTTTGTGTCCCATACTATGCAGCGCTTTGGTATCCTGTTCTGACCCAGTTTCCTCCAGTTCCACGACAGACCCTGGTTGGATGCTAAGTGTGAAATTGTCATTGAGTGACAACAGGACAACCTAAAGCCCAGGGGTTCTTTAATTAAGGCACAGAAAATGTGAGACAAACAAATGAAACAAAATCAAGTGCACAAAATCACTCTCTGAAAAGGAATATACAGGTAGAAAGAGTTCTTAGGACATATCACTAAGATACCACTATATCCACGAAACCATCACCACAATTACGATGATGTGTATTTCCATCACTCCTATATTTAGAGCACTGTTCCTCTAACCTGAGATCCATAACTGACTCGACCTAATCTCCCCTCCTATTTGTTCAGCCCTGCATATCTTTCTGCCTTGAGATACAAAAACGGCTTCTTGAGTCCTGTACAAGCTTCTCTTGTTTAGGAGTTTTTTTGGCACTGCTGTTGAGATTACTCAGAAAAGAAATAAATTTCATTGAGGTATAACTAGCAGACATTAAATTGCACATATTTAAAGTTATATGGTTTGAAATAAATATTTATATCCATGAAACCATCACCACAATTAAGATAATGAATATTTTCATCACTTCTAAATTTTCCCCTTTCCCATCCACCAGTGTTCTCCCTACCCTATTCGAAGGCAACCACTTACATGCTTTCTGTCCCTATAGATTAGCTGGTATTTGTATAATTTTATACAAATGGAACTGTACAGTATCAGTCCTTTGTGTGTGTGTGTGCTTATTTCACTCCACATAATTCATTTAGATTCATCTATGCTGTAATGTGTATTTACATTCCTTTCTATTGTAGAGTGATATCCCATTGTACAGATAATAACAGTTTGTCTATACCTTTACCCATTGGAGGATATTTTGGTTGTTTCTAGATTTGGGCTACTACAAATAAGGGTTTTTTCCCCCCAACTTTATTGAGCTATAGTTGACACATAAAATGGAAGATATCTGAAGTGTTTATATACCCAAAGGAAATGAAAACACAGTATCAAAGAGATGTCTGCACTCTCATGTTCATTGCAGCATTATTCCTAGTAGCCAAGAAAGATATAGAAACAACCTAGATGTCTGTCAACTGATGAATGGATAAAGAAGGTGTGATATGTTCATATATATATATATATATACACACACACAGTGGGATATTATTCAACTATTAGAAAGAAGGAAATGCACACATACACACATACACTGCAGTATTATTGAACTATTAAAAGGAAATCCTGTCATTTGTGACAACATGGATGAACCTGGAGCCCATTATGCTAAGTAAAATAAGCCAGAGAAAGACAAATACGGCATGGGTATCACTTATATGTTGGAACTAAAAAAAGTTAAACTCATCAAAACAGAGAACAAAGTTTTTATGAACCTGCATGCGCAAGTCTTTGTATGGATACATAGAATGATAGGATCACGGAGTAGCTAGCTGTATGGGAACTTTTTAGGCAATTGCCAAACTGGCTTTTAAGCAGTTGCATCAGGTATTCTGGGCAGCAGTTTATGAGACTTTCAGTTTCTCCACATCCTTTCCAACATAGTGCATGGTTAATGCCTTTAATTTTAGCCATTCTAATAGTTGTGCATTGGAATTTTATTGTGTAGTTAATTAGTATACTCATAATCACTAGCAATGCTGAACACTGTTTCCTGTGCGTATCTGTCTATATACCTTCTTTGGTGAAGTATCTTTTCAATCTTTTGCCCATTTTTTATTTTTATTTATTTATTTATTTTTTCAAAGATTTTATTTATTTATTTGACAGAGAGAGAGACAGCCAGCGAGAGAGGGAACACAAGCAGGGGGAGTGGGAGAGGAAGAAGCAGGCTCATAGCAGAGGAGCCTGATGTGGGGCTTGATCCCAGAACGCCGGGATCACGCCCTGAGCCAAAGGCAGACGCTTAACCGCTGTGCCACCCAGGCGCCCCATGCCCATTTTTTAAAAAGACTTTATTTATTCATTTGAGAGAGAGAGAGAATGAGCAGGGGCGGTGTGGAGGTGATGTAGTTTTGGAATATAGATGAGGTTCAGTGAGGTGGAATCAGGAGCGACCTAGAAAGAATAATTGAGGCATCTTTGGTGCAAAATGGTGGTTTATTAAAGCAAGGGGAGAGGACCCATGGCCAGAGAGGGCTGCTGCCCAGGGGTAGTGAGGGGTGGCTGGTTATATACTATGGGGTTGGGGGAGGTAAGGAAAAAGGGAGGTTGAGAAAGTACTTTCGTATGTTAAAGAAGACCCACAGGATACAGGCGGCCTTGCCATTGTCAAGTTAGGGTTGTTTTTCCCTCTAGCAATGCATTAACATGAGGATAGTTGAGAACTTTCTGGAAGAATGTCACACAGGTCCCACCCAGGAGTGGGGGGGCGGGAGAAGGTTGCAGAGTGTCAGCTTATGCTTTGTCTCCAGCTTGCATTCTGTTCCCTCATCAGAGGTGGAGGGGCAGAGGGAGAGCAAGAAGCATGATTCCTGCTGAGCATGGAGCCCAGTGTGGTGCTTGATCCCAGGACCCGGAGATCACGAGCTGAGCCGAAGGCAGACGCTTAACCATCTGAGCCACCCAGGTGCCCTTTGCCTATTTTTAATTGAGTTCTTTCTTACTGAGTTTTTAAGAATTTATATATTCTGGAGGCAAATACTTATCAAATGTAAGAATTGCAAATAGTTTCTACTAGTCTGTGGTTTGTTTTATCATTCTCTTTCAAATAGCAGAAGTTCTTAATTTTTGTTGAAGCCCCATTTATTTTTTTTTTTTCCAGATCATGTTTTTGGTATTATATCTCAGAAATCTTTACATATCCAAGTCATAAAAATTTTGTTTCTATGTTTGCTTTATTTTTATTTAGATTGAAGTTGAATTTTGAGTCTTTTTTTTAATAGTGTGCAGTGTGCATTAATCTATTTTAATTTTTGTAGAAGATAGTCAGTTGTTTCAGAATCATTTGTTGAAAATAATATCCTTTTCCCCCTACACTGCCTTTGCACTTTTGCCAAAAATCGTGTCCTTATATGCATGTATCTATTTTGGGGACTCTCCCTTTTGTCTCAGTCATCTGTTTGACACCAATGCAGCATTCTCTTTATTACTGCTACTTTAAAATAATTTATAAAACCAGGTAATAATCTAAATGTGTTTTTCTTTTTAAAAGTTTCTTAGGCCAAGCCATAACCTTTACATTTCCATGAGATTTTAGAATCAGTTTATCAGTTTCTACAAAAAAAGTCTCCTGGGATTTGTTTGGTATTCCATTAAATCTATACTTAAATTTAGAAAGACTTGCCATCTTAACAATCATGAGTTTTCTGATCTAGGAATATGCTATAACTCTCCATTATACAGTTCATCTTTCATTTCTTTCAGCAGTATTTTTTAGTTTTAAATGTAAAAACCTTACATATATGTTGTCATTTCCCCTTAAATAGTTCATATTTTGACACTATCTAAGCGGTATTATTATTTTGATTTCTAATTATTTGTTATAGACATGAAATTGACTTTTGTATATTGATTTTGTGCCTAGCATTCTTGATAAATTCACTTATGTCTCGTAGCTCTTTTTAGATATTAGATACCATCATTTTCTACAAAGAAGATTATATTATCTGTAAATAAAGACGGATGTGATGAAAACAAGCTGAGGACAAAGCACAAGCTGACACCCAACAAATCCCTCCCCCCCACTCTTGGGGGACATGTGTGACATTCCTTCAGGAAGCTCCCAACTGTCTTATTGCCTTACTGGAGGGAAAAACAACCTGAACTTGACAATGGCGAGGCCTCCAGTATTTGTAGGTCCTCTTTAGCATATGAAATTCTTTTGAAAACCTCCTTTTTCCTTACCTCCCCAACTCCCAAGTATATAATCAGCCACCCATCATAACCTCAGTGCAGCAGCTCTTTCTGCCCACGTGTCCTGTCCCCATGCTCTAATAAAACCACCATTTTGCACCATAGGCATCATAAAAATTCTTTCTGGGCCATCGGCTCCAGACCTCCTCCCACCAAACCTCAACTATATTCCAAAACTACATCAGATGTACTACTTCCTTTACTGTCAGAATGTTTTTTTTCCTTTTACTTGCTTTACTGCAGTGGCCAACAACATCAGATTTGAAATGATGAGTGGGTATCCTTGCTTTGTTTTGTTTTGTCTTTTAGTTAGCAGGAATTCATTCTTTTCTCATTAGGGGAAATATATGTAGATTTACATAAATGCTTTTTATCGCATTGAGAAAGTTTCCTTCAATTTCTGGTTTGTTGAGAGTGTTTTTAAAATCAGGAATGGGGGGCGTCTGGGTGGTACAGCGGTTAAGCGTCTGCCTTCGGCGCTGGGGGTGATCCCGGCGTTATGGGATCGAGCCTCACATCAGGCTCCTCTGCTATGAGCCTGCTTCTTCCTCTCCCACTCCCCCTGCTTGTGTTCCCTCTCTCTCGCTGGCTGTCTCTACCTCTGTCAAATAAATAAATAAAACCTTAAAAAAAAAAAAAATCAGGAATGGGAGTGCACCTGGGTGGCTCAGTGGGTTAAGTGTGTGCCTTCAGCTCAAATCATGAGCTCAGGGTCCTCAGTCCCAGGCGGGCTCCCTGCTCAGCAGGGAGTCTGCTGCCTCTGCCCCTTCCTGGCTGCTTTTGTGTGTGTGTGCGCGCGTGGGTACACACACACACTTGCTCTCTCTCAAATGAATAAATAAAACTTTAAAAAAAATAAAATTAGGAATGGATGTTGAATTTGCCAGATTTTTTTTTTCCTTTCTACAGCCACTGAGAGCATCCTGCTTTTCCTTTTTTTGGTTTGCTAATACGGTAAATTATACTAATTAGTTTTCAAATCTCAAACCAATCATGTATTCTTGAGATAAACCATATTTAGTCATGTAATTAATTTCTTGTGGCTGCTGTGATAAATTACCTTAAACCAGATAGTTTAAGACAACAGAAATTTGTTCTCTCAAATTTGGGTGGCCAGAAATCCAGATTAGTTTCACTTGCTCAAAACCATTATATTAACATGGATTTGCTTCCTCTGGAGGCACTAGGGGGGAATCTATTTCTTGCCTCTTCTGGTTTTTCATGAAGGCTGGCATTCCTTGTCTTGTGGCTACATCATTCCAATTATTCCAATCTCTGACTCATAGTCACTCATACTACCTTCTTTCTTTCTATGTCAAATCCTCCTTTGTCTCCCTTTTACAATGATACTTACGATTGCCCTTTAGGCCCACCCAGATAATCCAAGATAATCTCACCATCATAATTTAATTACACCTACAAGTTTCTTTTGCCATACAAAGTAATGCTCACTAGTCCCATCATTCAGGACATGGATATCTTTTGAGGAGATATTTTCCAGCTTGCCACAGTGCACTCTCTGATCCTTAAAAATTCATGTCCAACCCAACTGCAAAATACATTAACTTCAACCCCGACACGCTCAAAGTCTCAAACTACTACAGGATCAACTAAAATCCAGAATTTCACCTGAATGCCATCAGTTAAAAAGTCTGAACTCTCAACATCTAATTCACATAGAGGATGACAACTTTGGGTAATATCCATCCTGTGGCAAAATTCCTTTCCATCTGTAGACCCTGTCAATGTAGGAAACAAGTTAGTTGCTTCCAAAATACAGTGATGAAGCAGGCATAGGATAATAGTAATAGATTTTCCATTTCAAAAGGAAGAGAATGGAAGGAAAAAAGTGATCCCAGTCCTAAGACATTAAAATAACCTAGCAGGGTAAATTCTCTTAGGTCTCCAGGCCTAGAAATAATCCTCTGTGGCTCAGGAGTCTACCCTCTGCACCTTTGACTTCAGGCTCTGCACCTATGGCTCTGGCTTTGGAGACAATTCTTCCTTTTTCTTGAAAGGTAGATTGTGTTTACAAATGAAGAGTTTTATTAATCTATTTCCTGTAGAACTTGGGGAGTTTGACAGACAGCCATATGGGTTAATGAACTCGAACTACCTTTGAACTGGATCTGTCTGGCACTAGCTCTAGAGAGCCACTTGTCAAATAGTCAGGAATTTGGCAAGCCCATTGTTAAATCATTCCTGGCCTGAAATTGATCATGTCTGGAGTTTTCATAACAGACAAATTAGCACATGACACAAATCAAAACTTTTTTTTTCTTTCTAGAGAACTCGTTTACTAATGTACCAGCAGATATACTATAATGTGTCTAAGCAATTTATCTAGTTCCAGGCACAGCAAAACAAATTAGATCACATTCATGAGATAAAAATCATAGAGGAGGGGCGCCTGGGTAGCACAGTCGTTAAGCGTCTGCCTTCAGCTCAGGGCGTGATCCCAGCGTTCTGGGATCGAGGCCCACATCGGGCTCCTCTGCTGGGAGCCTGCTTCTTCCCCTCCCACTCCCTCTGCTTGTGTTCCCTCTCTCGCTGGCTGTCTCTCTGTCAAATAAATAAATAAATCTAAAAAAAAAATCATAGAGGAAGTTTCACAAGCTGGTGGACAATTTACGTGGCCCTTACATGAAGAAAAAGCCATGGAGGACATGGTGGTCCTTGAAGTCACTTTCTTTGGTTGGTGGACCTAGAAATACAAAGTTGTATGCTTGCGTTCTGGTGGCAAGTCCAAAAACATTTATTATATGACATCTAGCAGGTAATTTAACATGGGAATTATAATAAGCATTTATTCCTTGGAGTTTTTTTATGTCATTATTTCAAGTGTTTCTTTGGATAATGAAAACATGCTTTTCAAACCCCATTGCTCACATATAACCCTAATTAAAATATGTAGTGTGATGTCAGAATCGTTCATTAATTAAATCAGTCATTTCGGTTACTGACGGAGATTAATAAAGTGTCCTGTGAGCCTAAAAGAGAATCTTGGGCACACAAGATAAAGAATTTCCATAAGGAACCAGTATTGCTGATGGAAAAACATTGAATATACGTGAAATAATTCAAGTAGAATATAAAACATAAAATGTGATGTCCAGAAGTGCAGAAAAGGAAGCCCGAACCAGGTCAAAGAGTACGGAGGGTGTAGTGAGTTCTATATTGATGAGCCATCATTGTTGAAAAGTAATGATCATTTTGTGCTGGAATTAGTACCCTCAAAGTTCTTAGAAATTTCCAAAATAAGTGATGCCAATCTTTTTGGGTAGTATACCCCATATGTGAAACATGTTGACTAGAACCCCACAGACAAACCCTTTTGAGAAATGCTATTTTTTTTCTGTAGAAAAAGATGTTTCAAAAGTTCCTTTATATAATATATAAAATTCATCCTCTCATTTTCAAAGTTGTTATTTTTACATTCTGCTGATATTTTTCTATTACATGGCTTTGTTAGCAAATAGCATTTTTCCCCCTTTGCTTATTTCCATAATAAATGAGAAACTAGAAATGCCACTCACTTTTCTAGATTTGGAATTGCTGTGTAACGAAGTTCTGGCCAATAACACCCCAATGGAAGTCCATGTTGAGCTGAAGGAGATACTCGTTTGCTTCCTTATAGATGGAAGAAGTGCCAAGTTTTTCCCTTCCTCCTGCCTCAAAAGTATATGTGGTTCTAGACCTTTGTAAATCTATGATGAGCAGTTGCAAAGCATCTAAAGACAACAGGCCAATGTAAGCAGAGGAGAAAAATAGAAATAAACTGGGTCCCTGATGGTGATACTGAGCTGCTGAGCAAGCCCCATATTACCTTCATCAAGAATCCTTAACTAACTCTATGGCTTAAAGCACTATTATCTGAGTTTTCTGTTCTTCCAACTGCAGCATTTCAAACAGAACAATAATTACAGATTGTTCTGGTTCTGGACACAAAGGGTGGTAAATATATCTTAAGAAAAAAAAATCTCATGATCTCAGTTTCTCCTTTCCTCAACCCTCTGAATTCTTTACCTTCCTTCAAAGCCAAACTTCGGGAAAGGGTGGTTTACGTACTCACCCCAATCTGGCTTCCATCTCCATATATCCTCTGACACTTACCACTTCCAACGGAATCTTTTATGCCCTCATCTTTTTGCACCGCACTGAAGTTATTCAAATATTTGGTAATGTACTCACTTTTGAGACAGTTTTCTCTTTTACATTACCTGATAGCCTATCTCGCTGCTTATTTTTTGTCATCTTTTTTTGATTGTTCTTGTGCTGAAAATGAAATCTTAATACTGACGTTCCTTGAAATTTGGCTCCAATACTTTCCTCTTTGTCTTTATACTCTTTCCCTAAGTGATAACATACTTCTCTTGGCTGTAAAAATATCAATACACTAATGACTCATAAATTTATATCTTAAGCCCAGACATTTTTTCTGAGCTTCGGTCATATGCATCCAATCATTCATTTCACATTGCTGCTTGACCAGCTCCCGCTGTTTCAAACGTAAGTTTTCATAAATTGTCTTATAATTGCCCTATCTATTCACCCCAAATTCTTTTCTATTTTGTGAAAGGCACCCTTATTCAATGTCCAGTTATTTGTTCAAGCTTGAAATCTGAGGTTCCTGATTCCCCCCTTTAGAGTGAACTTTCTATCAAATTTACCATTAATTTCTTCTGATTCTACCAATCACTGTTCTCCATCTACATGTCTGATATCTAGGTTACATTACTGCAGTGACCTCTTAACATGTTTCCCCCCCTTTTTTTTTTTTTAAGATTTCTATTTTTAAGTAACCTCGACACCTGACGTGGGGTTTGAACTTACAACCCTGAGATCAAAAGTCACATGCTCTACTGACTGAGCCAGCCAGGAGCCCCAACATGTTTCCCTCTTTCCATCATGGTTAGTCTCCAACTTATCTTCCATTATACAGAAGTCAGAGGATTTTTTAACGTAAAACAAAAAAAAAAAGGAAAGGAAAGAAAAAAGAAATTCAGTCAGTTTCTCACTAGCTTCAACTCTTTTGATATCTTCACATTGCAGTTGGGATAAAATCCAAACATTACTCCATGGCTTACAAGGCCCTGAAAGTTTGCATTATTCTGCTGAAGCACATTTCCCCATGCTTATGAATCATTTTCCCCATCGTGCACTAAACTTTTAACTGCTCAGAGAATTAGCTCATGCTGTTTCTTATCCTTGTAATATTTTCTTTGGGTGGCTGGCCAAGTATCTTCAAGTATTAGCTTAAATTCTATATAGATTTTTTTTCCCTGTTTAAAGTTGACTTCCCTTCCGCTCTCTATTCCAGCAGTTTATTACTCTATTTATTTATTTTGTTATACTTATTACTTTTAATGGAATGTATATACATACATAGCTTGTTTTGATTCAACTATGAGCTTTACTTCTAACTTATTCACCAGTATGTTTTCAGTGCTACCACAAGGTATGGCAAAAAAACCACATTTATTTAACAAATAATCATTGAATAACTACTATGTACCAGGCACAGTTAGAGGTGTTGGTTATGTGATAGAGAATAAGTTACTCTCTGTTGTTAATTTTGTGCTCTGATTTTGTGAACTTCTCTCCAGAGTGCAGCCAAATAAGACTTCTGTGTCAATTATATCTCAATAAAGCTGGGGGAAAAAATAAGTCCTCTATGGGAAGATAAATTTTAAATTGAGTCCTAAATTATAAAAAGGCATTAATCAAACAAAATTCTGGGGAAGGAATATTCAAGACAGACAATGCAAAAATACAAAGACTCTAAGTTACATGTTCAAGAGACAAAAGAAGGTCTATGTCTAGAATGATGACACTGTCAAGAGCAGTTTAGGATGATACCGCGGAATTAGGCAACTTGTGTAGAGGTTATGGACAAGTTTATGCAGGGAGTTGTACTGATTGGACGGAAGGAGAGAGGAAGGGAGGGAGGGAGCGAGAAAGTAAGGACAGAAAGAAAGAAGATATTGGCAGTGCTGATTATATGACCCACTGATTGAGAATATGGCTAAAAGATAGTGAAGAGTCTCCTGCTGCTGGCTCACATAAAGTGATTTCATAGTGTTCTGGAAGTTCATTGAATCTGCTACTTCGTGTTAATGGACATCTGACCGACCGGAAATTTCTAAACCCTGACAGTCACTTCTACCATCCTCATATGTGCTGGAGCTTCATTTTACTAACTTAATGTTTCAGCTAAATGAATTCTCCATGAATATTTTTTTGACATAGCGACTACTTTCTCATCTCTCATTGGGAAGAGGTCAATGTCAGGCAGCTCTGAAAGGAGGGCTGCAAGGCTCTGCTTGCAAGAGAGGCACCATCATGTCCAGAAGCAAAGCCTGCAGGAATGCTTGCAAACCCATGGACACCAGAGATGAGGCGGGCTTAGAAAGTTCATCCCTTTGCCAGAAACCCCATGACCTCCTCCCTACCGTGTCATTTCAGCCTAAGTAAACAGAAACATTCTTTAATAGAGATTTTTGACCAACTGTGCTCTACTATTCCCCAACATGCTGGTAACTACTTACTCTCTCATTAAAGTTCTTATCTCATTAAAGACTAGTAATTTGAGAACCAATTTTCATTTTAGGCCACTAACATACACCAGCCAGTAATTTGCAAATAGGTAATTTGTTGGCTAATTCTTAAAGTACTTTTTTTTTTTTTTTGCAATCTAGACTATACAAGTTTCAACTTAAATGTTTTGTTAGTGAAAAATATTATATATACATGTATATATACATATATATGTGTATTTATATATACACACATGGATTTGGGTAAGCTCTTAAGTAAATACTGACTTTTTAAAAAAGATAGCATGTCATCCATTATTTCTCTATTCTAGCACATTTTTAGCTATATGTTTTTCATTTTCATTTTGGAATATATTTATAGGCATTCATATGTTCAGTGTGTTTGTGCTCATAATGTAATCATTTTATTGTAATAACAGCTAGCATTTATTTGGTATGTCCTCTGTGTCAAGCAAAGTTCTAGCACAAGTTACAAGGTTCCCCTCACTTAAGCCTCAAAACAGCTTTATGAGCTCGTTATTATCAATTAAACCATTAAATCTGTGAAGAAACTGAGGCAAGGGCATACTGAATAGTATTCTTAAAGATTTATAGATTATAAAAATGATGGCAAGAAGAGTCTGACCAGAAACTAACTGATTCCAGTTCACTCATTGCTTTGGGAAAATTTGGCATTTGGGCTTAAAGAATATTATTACTAACTTTGTTAGGGGAAAAATCAGTTTGGCACTTGTTAAAATGGTAAGGAAGACTTTATTTAGGACTATTGTGTAGGTGTCAAGACTTTGACAGTAGATGAGAGATCATACTCTACTCAAATACAATAATAACAAGTGGGGCTTAACAGCCAAAGAGCGGGGTAGGGTGCGGAGTGTAGTGGATGGAAAGAAAGTTAAGAGGAGACATCAAGGTAAGTCAGTTCATGCCAAACTGATTTAGGATTCTTGCTGAGGGCAGCCAGGGTGCTCAGATATCAATGGTGGGGAATGAGGAATCTGACCAGATATCAAGAATGGAAGGATTCCCTTTAAACTGACCTAGTAAGATTCTTGCTAAAACTGGGCCATGTAGGCCTGACACGGATAGAGGCCAAGGTTGAGGCCTAGTTAAGAAGAGGGCTTAAAGGAACCTAACTAAAGTTTGGTCAAAGAGAACATCTTATCAATTTGTTGCCGGGTGAACTGGGGAGACCTCCCCCCAACCTGGTCCTGAAGACTTCACCCAGCCCATCCCAAAGATGTAGCTGAAGGCTCTTGGTATTGTCATGAGAAAGAATTCAAAAACAGACACAACACAAGCAGGATAGTTCATTAAAGCCAAAGTACGCTCTTGAGATGTGAGTGTAGGGGAGAAAGAAAGAGAGAGTTGCGAGTGCGCAGGCTATATGCCTAGAGGTTTGGGTTCCTATCTTTTATTGACAGCTGTTAACTAGGGGGTAGAATATTCATTACTTGGGGCAGAGATTTCTTAGAAGCAGAGTTTCCAGACTTTTCTTCATTATTTGGTCAGTGGTTCCAGTCTACTCTCAGCCATCTTGGGCCTGTCTGGTTTGATCTGGCTTCCTATGGCTCTGTCTTGGAGTGCTGCTGGGACAGGCTACTGACTTTCCCCACAGCTGCTCCTGACTTCCTTTTTGCTGGCCTCCAGGCAACCTGGTAGAACCTAACTGCCTCTAACAAATTCACAAGAATAATAGAATTTTAGGGGCACCTGGGTGGCTCAGTCAGTTAAGTATCTGCCTTTGGCTCAGGTTGTGATTCCAGGGTCCTGGGATTGAGCCCCTGCTCAGCCAGGAGACTGCTTCCCCCTCTCCCTTTGCCCCTCCCCCTGGCTCATGCTCTCTTTCTCTCTCTCTCTCTCTGTGTCAGATAGATAAATACAATCTTTTAAAACTAACTAACTAAATAACTAAATAAATAAAATCTTTAAAAAATGAATAGAATTTTATAGATTGGGAGGACCTTAGAAATAACCTGAGTCAACCCATCTTTATGGAGAAAGATGCTGAAGACTCACGTGCAGCTAGTTGCCCAAAGTCACTTGGTTGCTGGAAGACGTGAGACAATGACTTAGCCCTGTGCTTTTGCCTTTACACTATTATTGTCTTTTATTGGATTATTTACATATTATCCCAATATATAAGAAATTAGATACTCTATAAATGCAGAATGGCACAACATATAATAGATAAAATTGGCTTTAAAACTCCCAATAAAAATTGGCATTATTTGTTTTAGATTGCTCTTCTTTAAAAAAAATCTATATCTAGGTTTACTAACAAATAGCGTATTTGTTGTTTAAATTGGTGTTGACTGGATAGTTATGCAGGATCTTTAAATGTCAAATGGGAGTCTATGGAAATAGATTGGAATTCCAATCTCTGTACTCAAGGTCTTCTATGGAGCTGTAAATGAAAAACAGTGTGTGAGAACATTGTTTTAGCACCTGTTTTATTGCCTGCACTTGATGTAATTAGTGTATTTAAAGACAGCCCTATTGGTTACACCATATGGTTTGTAATCATTAGTATAATAATAGATGTACCATTTAAAATGGAGCTCAACAACTGAGTGCTATTGTCCCATTATGCCAGCATAATAGGGGCTTTTCAGAGAATTGACTGAATCCCAATTTTGAATCTCTGACACATTTAGGTTCCCTAGGAGAAGAAATTTTAGGTGATAAAAAGCAAATTTTCTACTGTTATTTGATTTAGATATTAGTAAATATTTTATGCTTCCTTTGACATGTCTGACCCTAAAATAATGATATTTTAAATAAACTATTATTAATGATGACAATGAATCTCATTAGCATTTTGAAATGTGAAGACGTGCTAGCTTCCGGCTTACTAACACTGGATTTCCATTGTGAAAGCTTAATTAGCTTTTATTCACACTAATTTCAGTTGTTATTAAAATAAGAAACTTGTTTTTTCCTTATGTAAAAAGGTTAGCAGGAAATTAAAAAAGTAGCACAGGTCCTTATAAACTGTGGAAATAGTCCCTTTAAAAAAAAAAAAACCTCGAAAACATCCTGTGTTTACAGTTTTCTCCTAAGTGACAACACCTAAAAGTTAATCAGTGATTCTATCTTCTCACTTAGTAGAAGCTACAAGAGGTGACAAGCAAAACAAGAATCCCATTGGAGATAAGATTGCAAGCAAAATCAGAAGACACCGCTTCCCAGGGCTGTTAACCAAGGCTCACACATGCCTACATACACATTTGTAGATGGATGCACGTAAGAATCTACAATAGTGACTGCATATTATGTAAGTATTGCCAAGAATAAATTTAAATTCGAATACATACTTAGTACTTCTCCGCAAAAAAAAGACTAATCTCCATGCTGAAATTCCAAATTTGATGGAAGAATGAAAACTATGTATAGTCAAAAAAGAAAGCCTAAATGCCTAGGTTTTCCTCTAACATATAAAACGAGTTCATGTAATTATAATTTCCAAACTACACCAATATAATTGTTCTCAATTGTTCTCTAACTTTTTTTTTTCAATATGAGAATCGCTTTGAAGTAATACAGACAACAAAATACTTAGGATTCCACTGCCGTGTGGCGCAAGATACATACTCAGCTTTTTCTAATTGAAAGAACCACATGACCTTAGCACCGCTATCCCTTGCCTGACACCCACCACCACCTGTGCTGCTTTGCGTTTCCTTCCTCCACCTACTTCTGTCTTTGGAGGCCGATGCTTTCACATTGTATTTGCCAATTAATGCAGTTTGATTATCGCCCAGGAAGCAACACTCCCTTGCTCTGACTTAGGTCTTCCGTGCGCCAATCCCATTCGCTGCGGCTTCTCTCTTGGGTGTGCCCTTGTCATTTGCCTTCCGACAACACTTCACCCACTGATGGGATGTTGGTCACATATATTAAAAACAGATCGATGCCTCCCAATAGTTTCTCTGGTTAGGCTGATACCTCCGGTTGCCCCAGTAGCACTCTTTCAGCTATCTAATCATTTCTCACTTTGAATGAGATAAAGTTATCGCTGAGCTTTACCACTCTTAGCTCGTTTATGGAGGCATACGGTGGAAGGCTTGGTCTGTAAGATGTTAGTATTCTATAAACTTCATACAACTTTGGTAGAATGAGCAAAAATAAGAGCCATCTATTGTACAATGCATTTACATAGTTTCCTTTATGCCTTACGATAGCCCCCAATTCAGTGTCCTTACCCACAATTCCCTCTCTTACTTTTGCGTTCATTGTGCCCTTTAATCCTCACTCCATTCCACTGCATGTATATACTGAGGGGCACTACATTTTACAACTTGTAACAATGGCTACCAGGAATTTTTCTGCCTACCTCGGTTGATGTAAATATAGATGAGATGTGAAGACTGGACAGGCACTTGCTAGCTTCATAAAGTTAGCATCTACTAAGGATAGGCTAGGATACCCTGTCTGAGGAGCAGTGTTAAATGCCTGGCTAATAGAGGAATGATTAAATAAATGTGGAAATTTAAACTAAATGGAATACTAAACAGATGTTAAAATTACAATTATAATGAATATATTTATTTATACATATATATACATATAAAGGTAAGTTAAAAATAAAAAATAACGAAAATTTAAAATCTAATAATTAAATATTTAAATATATTTTAAAATATTGGATGAAACGTGGTTTTATTTTATTTTTTTTTTAGATTTTATTTATTTATTTGACATAGACAGCCAGCAAGAGAGGGAACACAAGCAGGGGGAGTGGGAGAGGAAGAAGCAGTCTCCCGGTGGAGGAGCCTGATGTGGGGCTCGATCCCAGAACGCGGGGATCACGCCCTGAGCCGAAGGCAGACGCTTAACGACTGTGCCACCCAGGCGCCCCGAAACGTGGTTTTAAATAAAAGTCTTTAATAATGTTGATATAGTTTTTCTTAGATTGAAGGTTAATTTATACACAATAAAATGCAGTTTTGAAACTGGATAGTTAGATTAGATATAATGAATATATTCATTGTATAAGCACATGCCAATTACATATAGAACATTTCCATCAAATCTGTAAGTTCACTGGTAACTTTTCAAGTCAACCACCACCGACCGTGTCCAGATCAAACCACTACATTAATTTTTAGAATGATTGCCTGTCCTAAGATTTCCAACAACCAGAATTATATTCTCTTCTCTTTTGTCTCTGGATTCTTTTGCTCAACAAATTTTTAAGAATCATTAATGTTATTACTTTGACCTTATTGAGTAAGTCCATGACTTTGGCTTTGCCACAACTTAATTATCTATTCACCTGTGCGTAGCCCTTTGTTTTGTTTCAGTTCGAGGCTATTAACCACTCTATTTCTTTATAAATAATTCTTCTGTACAGCAGTTTTCATTTCTTTAGGAGAAATACCCAGAAGTGTAACTCTACTGTCATATAGTCATGGAAGGACAAACTTTCTAAGAAATTACCTGTTTTCTAAAGTAGGTGCTTTGTTTTTTGTTTTACTCTTCCCAGAAAATACATATTTAGTTGTTCCACACCCTCACTAACCCTTGACGTTGTCACTCTTGAATTTTATCCATTCAATGAGGAACAAAGAGAAACTACAAATGAGTATTCATGATGTATAGGCCAGTTCCCTGGTGTCTTTTGAAAAGCAGAAATTTCAATGTTGACCAAGTCCAATTTATACATTTTTCCTTTTGCTATGACTTTTGTGTCCTAGAAATCTTTGCCTGCACAAAAGTAAAAAATATTAACCCAGTTTTTTTATGAGAAACCTTGTTGTTTAAGTCTTCTTATTGAAATTTATCACCTATTGTAATTTCGTGTATGTAAATGTCCTGAGGTTTATCAATATTCGTATAGATAACTAGTTGGTCCAGAATCATTTGTTGAAATAATACCTTTCTCAGTTGGATTTTCTTGTACCTTTCTCAATTTCATTTGGCTGTACATTGTTTACATTCTGGGGGGCTCTTTTCTGTTGTACCATATTTTTGTTTCCTGATTATTGATGCTTAAGCCCATGTATGGTAATTTTTAAAATGAGATACTATAAATCCTCTAATTTTGTGGTTCTTTTTCAAGATTAGTTTGGCTCTTCTATCACCCTTGTTTTCATTACATAACTTTTAAAATACACTTATCAAAATTTTATGCTTTATAAAATTCAAGTCAGCATATAATTGGACCTTCCCTATTTATCCACTATGACAAGATTTCATTTTAATTGGCATCTTTAGTCCATTCACAGTCAGTACAATTACTGACATGTCAGGCTTTTTGTTTAACACATTCGTTATTGTTTTCCTTTGTTCCTCATTTCCAATACTCCTTAGTTGAGTATTTTTATTCTTCTATTCAATCTTCTGTATAAGGTTTTAGCAATACCTCTTTATTTTTTCCTTTATGAGCTTCTCTTTATATCTTGGATTATTTTTATAAGTTCTGACCTGTAAGAAATTTATTACACTAGGTTTTCCATTTATACCCCTTTTTATCCTTTGTGTAGTTTTAAACTACTTCATATGTATGTGTATCTCCAATACCCTGCTTCTATTTTTGCTTAAAGTAGTTTTATAAATTTAATAAAAGGAAGAAAAGAGTCTGTTCTATTTTCTATCCACTTACTCATCTTAACTAGTTCTTTCTTTCTCTCTATAAGTCCAAATTTCCATCATATCATTTCCATGATATAGGAAGGACTTAACAAAGAACCTAATTTTTCCTTTCTTTTTTAATGTGCGGATGTTGATGGTAAATTCTATTTTCATACATTTGGAAATGCCTTATTTTGCTTTGATTTTTGTTCCTGTTTTCCCCAAGCACTTTAAATATGCTATTCCGCTGTGTTCTAGCTTCCCCTGTTTCTAAAAAGGAGTTAGCGCGGTGCCTGGGTGCCTCAGTCCTGAAGCTGCTGCCTTTGGCTCAGGGCGTGATCCCAGAATCCTAGGATCGAGCCCTACATCAGGCTCCTCCGCTGGGAGCCTGCTTCTTCCTCTCGCACTCCCCCTGCTGTGTTCCCTCTCTCACTGGCTGTCTCTTCCTCTGTCAAATAAATAAATAAAATATTTTAAAAAAATAAAAAAATAAAAAGGAGTTCGCTATCTTCAATTGTCATTAAGTCATTCTTGTCATTGTTTCCCTGAACGTACAGCGTTTTTTTTTCCTTGCTGCTTTAGAAAATTTTTTTCATTATCTTTGTGTGTTTAGCGGTTTGAACAGCATGGGCCTAGTTTTTTAAAATTTATTATTATTATTATTATTTTGTATTTATCCTGCTTTCTGTACAAGATTTTTAAGTTGATGTTTTTGTTCATATTTGGTAAGTTTGAAGCCAGTATTACAATAAACCATATTTTATCTCTCTTCTATCTCACAGGGCATTGGCTTTCTTCATTTGCTTTTTAAAATAAACTTTTTATTTTAGAATATTTTTAGATTTACAAAAGGGCTACAAAGGTAGAACAGAGTGTTCCTGTCTACCCCATACCCTGTTTCCCCCACTTTACTTTAGTACACTTTTCAATATTGATTTATCAGTTAAAGTCTACTCTACCCAGATTGTCTTACTTTTAAATGAATGTCCTTTTTTCTCTTCCAGAATGCCATACAGGATTACAGTACAGTTCATCTTCAGCCTTCTAGGCTTCTCTATACTGTGACAGCATCCGGGCTTTCCTTGTTTTTGATGCCCTAGATAGTTTTCAGGAGGACTGGTCAGATTTTTGTAGAATACCCCTCAACTGGGGATTGACTGTTGTTTCCTTTATTTTTTGAGTAGAGTTACGAAACTTGGGGAGAGACCAGAAAGGTGAAGTGCCATTCTCACTGTATTATACCAAAGATACATAAGATACACACACACACACACACACACAAATACATACATACACACACACACACACGTGTGTGTGTATGTGTGCATATACTGATGTGGCTAATGATGCTACCCTTGCTCACCGTTCTGCCCACCCCCATACTGTTTGGCAGAAAGTCATTGTATTGAGCATTCATTTCAAGAGCGTGAAGTTATACTCTACCACCGTTAGTGCAGAATCATTTACTTTCATCTTTCTTCTCTCAGTGTTTTAATACAGATAATGTCCACTGATCTGTTTTCAGGTTATTACGGATTGTTTCTTCTGCTGTGTCCAGGCTGCAATTAATGCCTCTAAAATGCTTTTAACTGCATATTTTCAGTTATACAATTTCCATTTGGTTCTTTTTGATGGTTTTCAAATTTCTCCTGAAATTTTACTTCACAAACGATATCCTTTATTTCTTCTTGTAGAATCTTCAGTATATATTTAGCTCTTGGTCTGCTAATTTTTCTTAACTATAGTTCATATTTTTCTTTGCGTGCCTAATAATTTTTGCTGTGCCCTGGATATTGTGTATCATGCATTTAATGTTTGTCTCTTAATACTAAGTATTATTCCATCAGGCAACTCGTTAAAATACTAGCAGATCACCTTAAAATTACTGTTTTTTTCTTATAGCCCTTGGCCACATCTCTTAATACTTGGAGATGATCTTTAACTTAAAGGCATAGAACTTGTGTTGTGTTTATAGAAAACCCAAGTTATTTGCAAAGTCACTTTCGCTTGGTGATACTGAATCATAAATGTCTTTTCCGATTTAGCAGCAACTGAAATAGCAGCCCCGCTCTTTTCATCTTTCCCTCTATTCTCTGGAGCCCTGTCCATTCATTAACATTTCAGGGTTCACCCAAGCGTTTGGGAAAAGTTATAGAAAGGTTTGGGGCCTTTATCCTCTATGGCTCACTCATTTCTTGGATGCCCAATTTATGGTTTCTTCGGCAGTCCTGACATCTTTTGACTACTCTGGCCAATTCGACTTTGGTTTTATGGTTAATAAAATCAGATTTTGTGAACTGTTCAAACTTGGGAGTGTCCTCAGGGACAAAGTCACTGTTTTATTATGTGAAGTGGGGTTTTTTTGGTTGTTTTTTTGTTTGCCCTTTATGGTTAAATTAGTGCAGCTTCTGGTTATTTTGGTTACTTTCAAAGACCTCAAAACTATCATTTTTTAAAAATATGTTTGCCAATGTTTGCAACTGTCCTAGTAGAAGGGTTAATCCAATAAAAGCTACTTTGGCATTATTGGAAATAGAAATCTGTATCTCTTTTATTTTTTCTTAAATAAAGATAATTTTAATTGGATAGGTGTTATCTATAACCCATTAATATGTATAGTTTACAAATTTATGTACTTACTAATTTTCAATTAAACAGTATGTCACTAGTTTACATTTGGGGAAACTGAGGCTCTACTACATGAAATTATAAGCCAATAAACAATATCAGATATTAAATGCCATGGTTGGAATCATATGCAGGCTTATTACATTCCAAACACTACATTTACAAAAAATATTTTAAAAAAACAAACAAAAATGTAAGGAGTAAATGACATATTTATTCTGAAGTTAATGTTACTATATATATTGAATAAATTAAGAAAACTGAATTCACAAAAAAATTATTTAAATAAGCTATTAAAAACTCTGATTTTTTCAGGGATACCTGGTGGTTCAGTTGCTTAAGCTTCTGCCTTCCACTCAGGTCATGATCCCTGGGTCCTAGGATTGAGTCCTGCATTGGGCTCCTTGCTTGGTGGGGAGCCTGCTTCTCCTTCTGTCTGCTTTTCCCTCTGCCTGCTGCTTTCCCTGCTTGTGCTTGCTCTCTCTCTCTGACAAATACATAAATAAAAACCTTTAAAAAAAAAACAGCAACTCTGTTTTTTCTAATTTAAAAATATTTTAAGTGACTGCCATATATGTTAGACTTCAATTTTCCTAACCAATTTAATGGACGTGAAATTAATATTTATTTATGGAAAATTAGCCATAATGTATTTAGAAAAATGCAAATGATTTCATGATAAGAGGAAGAGCTCTGTATTTTTTTAAAAAATTCCCTTCAAAAATAGCATTTTGTAAAATAGCACTTTATTTTAATGTAATGATAAATTTCTTGGCCATTTACGTAAAACCATGATCGTAATACAAGTGTGAAAAACAGATATTCATAAAATATACTGAAAACATGTAGAGCAAATGATATATTTCGCTATCAGAAATACAAGAAAAATTGTGTACAAACTAGGAAAGGTTTAACAGTTATATATATGCATATATACATATTAAATAATCTGTGAAAGGGTCAGACTCTGCCACCGATTATCTATGTGAACTAGATCAATTACCTGAACCTTTCTGATCCTCAATTATTCATATGGAAACAAGCACAGTGAGAAAATAAGATATAGTGTTTACAATCAAGGGGGAAAATGGACAGGCAATTATAACAGTATATGAAAAGAATGACAATGTTTACTTTGGGGTCAGAAAAGCCTACCCGGAGTAAATGACATCTAAACTGACGTTAAAAAATGTGTATGAATTAGCCAACAAATAAGCAGAAAAGAGTATTATGTGCAATGGATCAGAAGAAAAATACAGTGGTTAGTGTTGAAATTGAAAGAAATTTAACCTGCTGCAGTATATAGAGCAAAGGAGGTAGGGATAAGATATGAGGCTAAAGGGAAGCAGTGGCCAGATTTATATGAAATGCAAAATCTCAATACATTTCATTAACAGTTTAAAGTATATCCTAAGTGCAATTGGATGACATTGAATGGCATTAAGCAGAAGTAGCTCAAGATTAGATTCAACTTTAAAAATATAATTTTGACTACAGAATAGAAATTATGTTGGGAGCAGGGGAAAAATATGTTGCTTTATTATCGAATAATATATGTAATTTGCCCAACTAAGCAGCTACAATAGAGCAACTGGAAATAAAGAAAATTTCCCTCATGTTCCCATTAACTTGTTCTGAATCAATTTATTAACCAAGATGCAACCTCTATTCAAGTCAATTACATGACTCATGCCCATTCACAAGGTCAGTATGTACAGGTGCTTAGTTGAACTGTGTCTCTTTGTCTAAAAATTTGATTATTTGATTTTTTTGCTGTTCAGTTGTGAGTGTTTATATATTTTGGATAATAACCCATTACTGGTTATGTGGTTTGCAAATATTTTCTTCCATTCTATAATTGCCTTTTCATTTTATTGATTGTTTCCTTTGCTGTGCAGAAATTTTTAGTCTGACATAGTCCTAATTTTTTTTTATTTTTACTTTTGTTACCTATGCTTTGGTATCAAATCCCTAAAATCATTGCAAAAACCAATGTCAAGGAGCTTTTCCACTGTTTTCTTCTACAAGGTTTACAGATTCATATCTTATTTTTAAGTCTTTAATCCATTTGGAATTGAATTTTTTGTATGAATGATAAGGGTCCAATTTCATTCTTTGGCATAATCCAGTGGTAGTCTATTGAAGGGGCAGTTTATGCAATTTGCATGAATGTGCAAATCACGGCACTCCCAATATTGAATATGAAGTTTTCTAAACACCATTTATTGAAAAGACAATTCTTTCCCCATTATATATTCTTGGTGGCTTTCTAAAAAAATTACTTGGCCACAGATGTGTAAATTTCTTTCTGGGCTGTCTATTATGTTCCACTGACCTATATGTCTGTTTTTATGCCAATACTATACTTTTTTAATTACTTTAGCTTTGAAATATAGTTATTTTTTTATTTTTGGATGTTTAAATGGTTTCTTTTTTAATTTTTTTAATTTTTTAAAATTAACATATGTATTATTGGTTTCAGAGGTACAGGTCTGTGATTCATCAGCTTTATTTAATACCCAGGGCTCATTACATCACATGTCCTCCTTAATGTCCATCCCCCAGTTACCCCATCCCTCCACTACCCTCCTCTCCAGCAACCCTCAGTTTGTTTCCAGTGATTAAGAGTCTCTTATGGTTTGTCTCCCTCTCAGGTTTCATCTTGTTTTATTTTTTCCTCTCTTCCCCAATGAGCCTCTGTTTTGTTTCTTAAATTCCACATATCAATGAGATCATATGATAATTGACTTTCTCTGATTGACTTATTTCACTTAGCATAATGCCCTCTAGTTCCATCCATTTCATTGTAAATGGCAAGATTTCATTTTTTGATGGCTGCATAATATTCCAGTGTGTGTGTGTGTGTATACACACATACAACATCATCTTTTTTTTAAATATTTTTTTATTATATTATGTTAGTCACCATACAGTACATCCCTGGTTTTTGATGTAAAGTTCGATGATTCATTAGTTGCGTATAACACCCAGTGCACCATGCAATACATACCCTCCTTACTACCCATCACCAGCCTATCCCATTCTCCCACCCCCGTCCCCTCTGAAGCCTCTCAGAGTCCATAGTCTCTCATGCTTCATTCCCCCTTCTGATTACCCCCCTTTCTTTATCCCTTTCTTCTCCTACCGATCTACCTAGTTCTTATGTTCCATAGATGAGAGAAACAAAATGATAATTGTCTTTCTCTGCTTGACTTATTTCACTTAGCATTATCTCCTCCAGTGCCGTCCATGTTGCAGCAAATGTTGAGAAATCATTCTTTTTGATAGCTGAATAATATTCCATTGTATATATGGACAACAACTTCTTAATCCAGTCATCTGTTGAAGGGCATCTTGGCTCCTTCCACAATTTAGCTATTGTGGACAAAGCTGCTATGAACAATGGGGTGCATATGGCCCTTCTCTTCACTACGTCTGTATCTTTGGGGTAAATACCCAGTAGTGCAATGGCTGGATCATAGGGTAGCTCAATTTTTAACTTTTTAAGGGAACTCCACACTGTTTTCCAGAGTGGAAATATAGTTTTAGTCACGAAGCGTAAGGTCTACAGCTTTGTTCTTGCTCAAGATTGCTTTAACTATTTGGAATCTTTTGTTGTTACCTTCTAATTTTAAGATAATTTTTTTCTATTTCTGTGAAAAATTACATTGGAATTTTGGTGGGAATTGCATTGAATCTGTAGATCTCTTTGGGTAGCATGGCTATGTTAACATTACTAATTCTTCCAGTATGAAAATGGAATTCCTTTCAATTTATTTACATCTTCTTCAATTTCTTTCATTAATGTTTTATAGTTTTCATCACACAGATCTTCTACCTTATTGGTTAAATTTATTCCTATGAATTTATTATTTTAAATGGTATTGTAAATAACACCGTTTTCTTAGTTTGTTTTTCAGAGACTTTGTTTTTAATGTATAGAAATGCAACTTATTTTTATGTGTTAATTTATCTCTTGAAACTTTCCTGAATTCATTTATTAGTTCTAACAGGTTTTTGGGTTTTTTTTTTTTTCAGTAGAATCTTTGGGGTTTTCAGTACATTCAGTCATCTGCAAACAGAGACAATTTTTCTTCTTTCTTTCCAATTTGAATCTTTTTTTTCCCCTTCCTTAATTGTTCTGGCCTGGATTTCCAGTATTATGTTGAGGAGAGTGACAAGGATGTAAACCTCTGTATTGTTTCTGATTATAGAGAAAAAGGTTTCAGTTTTTCGCTGTTGAGTATGGTAATAGCTGTGGACTTGCCTTATATGGCTTTTACTATGTTGAGACATGTTTCCTCTACACCCAGCTTGTTGAGAATTTTTATCATGAATGGATATTGAGTTTTTTCAAGTGCTTTTTTTCTGCATTTATTGAGATAATCATATGATTTTATATTTCGTTTCATTGATCTTTCCTACTCTCTTTGTAGCCTTTCCTTCTATTTACTAGGAAGAACTTGCCTGTCTTTTATTTTCTGTGCGCTTATCTGGATTGGGTTAGGAGAGTACATACTACCAGGGAGTTTCACAGCTTTAGCAGCAAACTTCTTATTAATAGGAGTAAGGAGATCGTGTGCTCTTTTAAACATTGAATAATCTTGGTCTGTTTCAGGGCAGCCTGGGGTTTCTCTGACATTATAATTCCATCAAAAATCTAATCAATTTCTAGCCTGTTTGCTGTTATAAGTTCTACAGGAAAATTTGACAGTTAAAACTTTTGTAACGTATTTGTTTTACATTTTTAGTATCTGGATTTATTGATAATATCTTAAGTGTACACGCAAGGTTTCTGGTGCAGAGTAGATCATTATTTGCTTCGTACAAATGGTAACTATGTAGTTCTTCTGTGCCCAAATTCTTACCCTGAGGCAATGAAAAATGGCTGTCACTCTTCGTGTATGGGTTCTTTATTGTAGGCAAGGAACACCAATAAAATGAAATCTAGGTATTTATAAAGGAGAAGGGGTCAGTTGTTCTCTCTCCTTAACTAAGAGTCTCTTTGGAAACACAATGGGGATAATTCTGAGTTGTTACTGTGATCCTTTGGGTTCTAAGTAAATTCTTCCTAAGGAGAGATAAGACAAGTGTCTTCAGTTTTGTAATATATAGTGTCTCGTAGTCCCAGATCTTATCCTCTCTTGAAACATTTCTCTAAGGAAGTAAATCTCTCTAAGAAAGTAAATCTCTCTGGAGTCCCCATTTGCTAATCAGTCATAGATAAAGTTCCAGGAAACCCAAGCCCTAAGCTTCAGTAAAATTTGCTCCGAAAGCTCCACAGTGCAGGAGCATAAAACATATTTTCTCCACAGGCTCACAGGGTTTAATCTTGAACATCAGTATTTTGTATTAGTTGTCTGCATATTCTGCGTATCAATCTAGTCCTCAGACAAAGGGTAGCTGTATTAAGACCTTTAAAACAGTAGGTTTGAATGCAAAGCCAACACAACTACCACTTTCTTTCTCAGAAGACCGATGACCTTCATATGATCGGGTGTCATTCACATCTTCAGAGGCTGTGATTTTTACCTCCATCCATTACAACACTTTTAAGGAACCGATAACTTTTTCAGCCTTCAGAATTTCAAATTACAGAATATTCAGTCAATTTACTTTGTACGCTATAAATAGGGTTCTCTTAGTTTATCCATCATTGTGGAAGACCTTCTGGCTTTAATCTGATTTTATCTATCTCATAGATTTTTACTGATAAAGAAGTGCAAACGACACCGAATTTCATTATTTCCTCAATTATTGCTCTTAGCAATAGGTATATAGCAAGTTACCTGTAGAATGTTCTATCACAGATTGGTAATGCTTCCCAGCTTTTTGGTTTATAATTTCCCAATGCCTCAAACCCTTTATTTAGGCAAATTGAATTTTTAGTTTTTTTAAACTTAAGCACTTTACTTGCAAATACGAGTAAAGTACCTGTTAAGATTAGTTTGGATTAGAGTAATAGAGACTTAGAGACAGTAATACAAACATACCAGGCAGGAAAGTAGTTTCAAGGCTGGCATGTTCACTCGTTGATGTTATCACAGTCACTACTTCCCTCTTTGCTTTTTGGGGAGCCATCCATGACCTTCACCCTCATGGCTGCTTCCTGGGCTAAGATGGATGCTGATCCTTCAGGCATTTTATCTATACTCAAGGCAACAGAAATGACAAAGAAAAGAGAGGTTAGCTATATTTCTTTGGCCTTCATAGTCACTTGTCATGCCTACATTCCAGAAGATTGGGAAATGTGTTCTTATAACAGTTTATATTATAAACCAGAAAAAAAAAAAAAAAGACTTCCTCATTGAAAAGAAAAACAAGAATTCAGCAGTCTGCTATAATTAAATTCTCTAAGATCTATGGAATCCCAGAACTCTCTTCCATTTCTTTTTTTCACATCAATCTCCATGAATAAGTGCAACAGTTTAACTAATTATGGCCAGGCATGTCTTTACATACTTAGAAACCTGAATCTATAGTCTCAGTATAACTTATAATGTTTTAAATGGGTTATACCCCCAAAATTCATTTGTAACTCACTTATTTGGTTATTCATTTGTAGTCTGTTCCAGTTTAGGCTAGATACTTAAATTTCAGAAACATTAGCATATAGAGGATATTTATTTTTTTCAGATTTATTTACCTACTTTAGAGAAAGAGAGAGAGAGTATGTGCACAAGAGTGAGGGGAGGGGCAGAGGGAAAGAATCTTCAAGCTGACTCCCTGTTTAGCATGCAGCCCAAGGCAGGGCTCGATCCCATCACCCATGAGATCACCACCTGAGATGAAACCAAGAGTCGGGCGCTCAACAGACTGTGCCACCCAGGCGCCCCCATATAGAGTATATTTAAAAGTCTTGACACTGAATGGAATTACCATGAAAGAAAAGTGTAAGGACTGAGCCTTCACCATTTAAAGGTCAAGAAGATGAGAGTTCAGGATAGTGAGAAGATAGCCAAGTAAAAGGAACACGGAGAGTGTGATTCCTCAAAACAAAATGAAGAATGTGTTCAAAGTGGCATTCAGATGTGCTAAACGGTATTGAGAGGGCAAAAGATAAGTACTGAGAATTTACCAGGGGGGTTGACAATGTGGTAATTATCCTGACAAAAGATCGTTCTAGTGGAATGTTGTGGACAAATTTACCTATTTTAACCACTAAAGTTACCCAAGGACACTGCGGACAGTGGATATAGACACAATTTTATATAAAAGGAGCAGAGAGAAGAAATATTAGCTGGAAATCAATGTGAAATCAAGAGATGGGTTTAGTACTTGCCATTTTTTTCTTAGTATGTGTTATAGTTAAGGGGATTGGTCCTATAGACAGGAAGTTCAATGAAAGCAAGAAGATCGCTGGAACCCTGTTCTTCTGGAGACTAGGGAGACAGGACTGGGCACATGGGTGGAGCAGTATATGGAACTATGTAGTTCATCCATAAAAGATGATTAGATTCAGATACCAGGACATCAAAACCCATACAATTCCAATCTACCTAAAACTGTGTTATGTCACTCTTTCAGTTTCCTCAGGCCACCATATCAAATTACCACCGTTTGGTGGCTTACAACAATAGAAATTTATTCTCTCACAGTTCTGGAGGCTAGAGGTGTGAAATCCAGGTATTGACAGGGCTGTGCTCCCTATGGAGTCTCTGGAGAAGAATCCTTCCTGGAAGAATACTTCCTTGCCTGTCCCTTGCGTCTGGTGACCACTCAGTATCTTTAGTATACCTTGGTTTGTAGCTTCATCACTGTCTAATTGCCTCCGCATAGTCTTCTTTGTTTCTGTGTGTCCTTTTCTCTCTGTTATAAGAGCACTGACATTGGATTTAGGGCCCACAAGAAATCTTACCTTCATTATATCTGCACAGACCCTATTTCCAAATAAGGTCACATCTGAGTTTCTGAGTAGGACATGAGTTTAGAGAAACATTATTCAACCCACTTAGGCACTTATAACCATCATCTTTACCATTGTTTTGATAAAAATGTTTTCTCCATATCAAATTTGATTTAAAAAAGGACAATATCAACACTGTGGGTATTACTTCCTAATTACCAAAATCGAGGTATCATACCTGCTGCCAGGCCCAGGTAGAATGTATGTAAGGAAATAACACTCATTCTTTGGGGCCAATATCTTGCCGGTTATATTAATTACAGGAATTCTGTGAGAACGTTTATCTCTCTAATTTTTGTGAGATTAGGCGTAAGTAGCAATTGTCAACAATAGAAATGGAGCAAGTTTTCTGAAATTGATGAGCCTGATACAAGTGAATAGATCATTCAAACTCAACTTCTTCTTGGTTCGAAATCCAGCAAGATATTTTCAGTAGTGAGGCACATTGATATACTCTCTTTACATGACATATTTTCCCAGCCATCATCTGTCAACTAGGAAAAATAAAGTGATCAGGATCCTTTGTAAAGTATGTTTTTGGTTTTTTTTTCAAATAATAGATGTTACATACACAATACCCACACATACCATGTGTTATATAATGTATGATGTAGAATATAGAATATAGCATATTTATATGTAAATTCAATACATTTATACAAAGATTTGAAAAAATCAAATATCTGTTAATTTATATAACCCTTTAACTAATACCAAACATCTTAAGTAATTTATCACAAAAATACTATGACAAATACATATGTAACATTAAATGTACACTATTTTATTAGAATGAAAGTTCAGAGCAATTGCCCATTAACAAACAAGATGATTTCATATTTTCTTTGCTAGGAGTTGTCTCCTCTTTCTCATTTAGAAATGATAACCTATAGTGTAAGTACACAATATTAAATATTCACTTATATTTTTTTTTACAAACTTCAAACTTCTATAATACTGTAATATATTATTTTAAACCATTCGACTGCAGTAGTAATGTGGTAAGATCTAGAGAATAATGTTTTGTGTTTTCTGTATACGTTCCTTTTAGTTCCCAAAGCACTACAGAGATATAGCATATACTAACAAAAACAATAAAACTCTTATTTCTTAAAGTGTCAGGAAGCGAGTAAATCACTTAACAAATGGATATCTAGTACCTAATAGGATATACTATATTTCACGGAGCTCAGAAATAGTCTACGTCTGTAATACCAAGATAGTAATAAAGCATATGGCTCAGATTGACATGGTGCTACTCGTTAAACTGATTTAATATAAATTAATGAAACAAGATACCCCTCTAAGCTATTAAATAACCTGGAATAATTAATTATGGGGAAAAACTGCTTAAACATGTTAACATACATTTCCTTTCACGAATGTTTTGTATCTAAAATGTAGGACTTAGTTGGGGCTGTCTACTTGTCAAGAAACCAATATATAGAGATTTCCCTGCTAATAATATTTTTAATTAGTTGACACAAATGTTTCTTTAAGCATTCTAAAAATAAATACATATACTGAAAGATTAAAAGGAAACATATTGTAGTTAGTAAAATCAGGCAAGGAGCCTAAAAGAGATATAATGTGCTTTTCCTCACCATTTGCTTTGCTCTTATTATGTAGTCAATTTAGTCAGAGATACATAGGGTGTTCATTTGCGGCAGGATAGTTAGCTCTTTCCACTAAATAGTATGTTTTGTTCTTTCCATGGCCTTATTGATACTTTGAAGAGAGAGAGATTCAAATCTTATGGGCCAAAAGGCAGTACGAGAACTCTGGGATACACTACACTTTTAAAGGACAACTTTTTCTTAGTTTTCAATCTCTATCTCCTTAAAGCCAGGGAATTCTCTCTCTACCAGCCAATGAATTATCTTGACTGAGACCACTTCTGGCATTTTCTCAGGTACCCGCAGTGCTCATTCTGGCTATACTATATCCCACAGTGAGGGCAGATGGCTCCAAAAAATTGACTAATGCAGACAGCAGTGGTCTCTTTTGACACGTTGTGAATGGGTGATATTTCAGACCAAAAATAATGCTTTTTCTTTTCCCAATCTCAATGTGAGGAGTTCTTATCAAGTGTTCTTCGTAGAGAGTGATATCTCACCCTTCTCAGAAATTCTGCCTCTTTTCAGAATTGGTGATGTTATGCTGAGAGAAAGCCCTTTTGAGCGCTATATCCTCAGGACACAAAGAGGCTACAAAGACAAGGTACTGGAAAGTAATTATATGTCAAAATCTGCATTTGTATTCATATGGTGTGTGGATCAAGGTATGACAACTTTCAGTAGTTAAAAAGCAAATAAGCTAGAAATATACTTTTCCTTGAAAAAAGGTAAGTCTTGAAAAACTAAAATATGCTGTATGATTCTCCACCTTGAAAGTGTATATCAACAGCAGTGTAATTGACACAAATTAACTTTGACAGGTAGCTCAAAGAATGCTTAAAAATACACTCTTCTGCTTTCATAGAGTGTGCTAGGGTGTGCATACAATCACAATAAAATAATCTCTAAACTGCATCCCATTTATTTCTTTAATCTCCAAAATTCACTGTGGGACAAAGAGATTAAGGAATGTCACATCTGTGCAGACATGCTATGGGAAAAGTAGAGTCATAGAGTTAGGTGTGTTTATGAGACAAGGTGGGAACAGCAAATTAGGTTGAAGATTGTATTATTTTGAAATAAACTCACATAAAAGACTCCAAGAAGTCAGACAAAACAAAAATAAAAAACCTGTTCTTGACTAGCTCTGTATTTATTTGATTTTAGGAAATAAATTTTATATATATATACATATATATATATGTGTGTGTGTGTGTGTGTGTATAATTATATATATAATATATATACACACACATATATATATATGTCTTATATATGTGTGCGTGTATGTGTATATATATATATAAAATATGTGTATATATATTATTTGGTAAGAAAATAGTGTAATTTCTCTTTTATTTTCACATTTAAAAAGCCACATTTAACAGAATAATTTAAAGAATTTCCAAAGGCATAGCCTGACGTGTGTGTAAGTTATGTATTCCTCAAAAGCACAAACATTATTCAGAGCCTTTGTATTAAATATAATTCAAATAAACAATTAACAAAGAGTTACAGAATCATTATCATAAGTAACACACCTGAGAAGTCCATAGCCCTACATGGGAGTGATGTCTTTTGAAAGATTATTATCAAGATCAAGCAAAATATATTCAAGATGTACAGTTTTGAGTTACTGTTTTAGAGAAATTTATACTATTTAAACCTATTTTTAAGAATAAGTCATGTTTTTGAGATCACAGTAAATTAGTTGAATGAATTAAAAGAAAGCCCACTCTTCCTGATGAGTGAATTTAGAAATAAATGAACCTTACTTAAGTAAAACTTCATTCAACACTTCTAACTGAATTAACTGTGAGAGGAAAAAGCAGTAAGTAATTGGGACCCTCTGAAAACCAGTGAAGAAAGATGAGGAGTAACAAAAACAGAGGTCGGGCACAGTCAGGACTAAAGCAATCGTTGGTCCACAAATTTCTGTTGAGATAAACTCCTGAGATCCACTTTCATACATTAAACATTCTACCTGCCCATCGCCATTCAGGCCCTCACTACTTCTTCATAACAGTTTAAGAGACTTGAAGGTTGTCAGCACAGTAAAGTCTGAATACAGAAGGAATAATTACTATTAACCACATACAACCAGCCATATCTTGGGAGACATTACATTTTGAAAACTCTCACCAAGGTGCTGCTCCCTTACACTCTGTTACAGCACCACCACCCTCCCAAAAACGTTTCCTCTTTTAAAAGTCAGAGAATTATGGGTGCTCGATTATGTCTCTTTCCCACACCACCAATTTGAGACCAATCTTTGAAACTCATGTAGGTGGTTTATTACTATTTTGTTCTTATAAATAATGTTGCTATAAAAATTTTTGTACGAGCAATTTTATGTTACTAGGAAGAGTTTCTTTAGGTTATATAAAGAACATACATCCTATTTCTTGTCACTTGCAGCATCGTAGGCATATATTAACAATTTAATAGATAAAGCAAAATTGTTTTTTTCAAAGTAGTTGTACAAAACCATATGCTTACCAATAGAGTTTATGATTCCCCAATGTTCAATATAATTATCAGTACTTAGTATTGTTTTAACTTTTTACTATTTGGTCAATCAAATGGATGGAAAATTAGGAATTCTGAGAGGTCATAAAGTGTCTCTGCATATAATTCCCCTACCCCCCCCAAAAGCTTTTAAATATTTGTAAGAGTTTCACATAAGCTTTTTGAATGGCTTGGTACTTATTTTGTGACTTCATTTATCTGTATTTATATGTGTGTATAAATATATGTATAGAGATATATGTATACATCCAATATTTTATATTTGAACTGTAAACTAACTTATACTTATTTATAACCCCCAAGGAATCCAGTTCTTACATATCATCTAAGACAGAAACTCAATAAATATCTCTTAATCAAGATATCAACTCAAAAAGACTTGACACAAATATTACTTTCAGTTTCATGAAAATCCAGAGAAATCTGTTTATGCTTATCCAAGATAAATAAAAGATACAAAGGGGCACCTGGGTTGCTCAGTCAGTTAAGCATCCAACTCTTGGTTTTGGCTCTGGTCATGATCTCAGGCTTGTGACATCAAGGCCCATGTCAGTCTCCACATTCAGTGTGGAGTCTGCTTGAGATTCTCTGCCTCTGCCTCTCCCTCTGCCCCTCCCCTGGTCACGTTTTCTCTCTCTCTCTCTCAAATAAATAAAATCTTTAAAAAATAGATACATGAATAAATTCATCCCACAAGAAATTTAAGCATGCAAATGAGAACACAAGAATATCTGTATGGTAGGTTGGTCAAATATAATAATAGCTTAAATTTTTTGTAGGTGTCACAATTTGCAAAGCATATTTGCATAGATTTTTAACTATCATGACACTTAAGCCTCTGAGTTAATAGAAGGCATTAATGTTTCCACTTTACAGCTAAGGATTTCAGACAGGTTGAGTTTCAGAATTCCATAGTTCATAAATGTCAGTCTATCTATCATCTATCATCTATCTATCTTATTGAGATATAATTTATATACCATAAAACTTATCCTTTTGATTTGTAGAATCATGGTTTTTAGAATATTCACACAGTTGTGCAATCATTACCTAATTTTAGAATACCTTCATCAGCCAAAAAAGAAATCCCACGCCCATTAGCAGTCACTCCCTATCCCCACTAGCCCCTGCAAAACGTTAATTAAGGAGCGTGTTGTTTAATGTCCACATATTTATGAGTTTCCTGAATTTCCTTCTCTTAGACTTAATTATGTTTTTGTTGGAGAACATACTTTGTATAATTTTGACCTTTGTATAATTATTTAGGCATGTTGTATGGCCTAACATGGTTTTTCTGGAGAATGTCTCATGTACTGTTGAGATGAATGTGTATTCTGTTGTTGGCTGATGTGTTATACATATCCTTTTTGTCAAGTTAGTTGACAGTGTTGTTCGAGTCTTCTCTTTCCTTATTTATCTTTTGTCTAGTTATTTTATCCATTATTGGAAGTGGTGCATTGAATTCTCCAACTATTATTGTTGAATTGTCTATTTTTCTTCTCAGTTCTGTCAGATTTTGATTCCTGAATTTAGGGGTTGTATTGATAGGTGAATATGTGCTTATAATTATTACATTTTCAGGATGGGTTGATCTTTATGACTATAACTGTCCTTTAGCTCTAGTAACAGCTTTTGTATTAAAGTCTACTTTGCCTGATCCTGGCACAGCAACTCATGCTTTTTTTTTCATTACTGTTTGCATTGTTAGCCTTTTTTACATCCATTCTCTGTTTTTTTTTTTTTTAATTTTTCTGTAAATGTCTTAATTTACCCATCCTTTCTGAAAGATAGTTTTGCTGTATACAAAAGTTTTGATTGATAGTCCTTTTATTTCAGTTATCTCACTGCATCTGGCATCTGTAGTTTCTGATATGTCGGCTTATACTCTTACTGGAGATCCCTTTTGATAAGTTTTTTATCACTTGCTGCTTTTAAGATTCTCTCTTTGTTTTTGGCTATTGAGAGTTTATGATGTGGCTAGTTATGGATCTCTGAGTTTTTCTAATTGGAGTTTGTTGAGCTTCCTGGATGTGTAGATTAATGCTTTCCATTACATTTAAGAAGTTTAGGGCACTATTTCTTTAAATATTCTCTCCACTTTTTCTCTCTCCCTTTTCCTCCTGAAGCTCTCATTATAATGTACGTACATTTAATCGTACTTCACTTTTTTGAGGACATGTTCATTTTTTCACCTTTTTCCTTTTTTTCTCTTATGCAGATTCTTTTGCTTTTTCTTATGCGATTTCTCAGACTGAATAACGTAAATTAACTTACCTTCAGGTATCCTTTTTTTCTGTCAGTTCAAATCTACTTTTCAACTCCAGAATATCCATTTTTCATATGATTTTTATCTCTCTATAGATATTCTCTATTTGGCATGACATCATTTTCTACTTAATTATTTAGGCAAGGTTTCCTTTAATTCTTTGAACACATTTATAGCAGCTGATTTAAAGTATTTGTCTAGCAAGTCCAACATCTGATTTTCCTCAGTGTCAGTTTTTGTTAACTGCACTTTTTTGTTTTCTGTGTATGGACCATACTTTCCTATTTCTTTTAAGTTCTTGTAATTTTTTTTCTATTAAAAACTGGACATTTTAAACCATAAAATCGGACAATTCTGGAAATCACATTTTACCCTATCCAAGGTTAGCCGTTTTTCCTGTGTTGTTTTTTATTTGTTTGCTTATTGTCTTTCCTAGACTAATTCTATAAAGTGTATTTTTGTTTGAGAGTAGCCGCTGAAGTCCCTGCTCAGTTAGCTTACTTGTGATCGGACAGATCTTCGACATTCCTGGACCCAGTGAATCTCCCACTGTTTGCTGAGGGGCTGTGTGCGTGTGTTGGCACATGTCTTCAACGCTCAGGCAGGCAGTTTACAGCTCTGCCTTAGCCGTGACTTTCTGCTCGCGTGGATCCTCAAGATCAGCCAGTGGTAAGCAATTCTGGCGTTCTCCAGTCTTTCCCCGACAATATGCACAGCCGGCACATGGGGACGGCCTGATATAGCCTTGGATTGGACTGGAATTCTTCAAAGCCATCTATGGATATTTCATTTCCAAGGTTTCCCTTTTATGATTTTGACCATTAAATGGCTAAATGTTTGTCCCTACGGTAGTGCTACATCAGATATACACTGCAATGTTAAACAGTTTCCACTTACATCTGCCCCAGGGATAGGGTTTTCTTCATTTACTGACCTCAGAATCCTCCCAGAGCAAAGCTCTGTAAATGGGGGCTTTTCCAGAGAACTGCCAGACAGATTAAATAGTGAGATATTGCAGGGGATTAGGCTTTGGGGGGAACTCCAAAAACATCCTGTCCCATTTGGGGGGCTGCCAGGCTGCTGGTTTTAACAGGTACCCTGTTTTCTAGGCTGCAGGTGTTATAGGCGGCCACAGAGCCTATGGGGGAACAGGGGAGATGGCAATAGGGAGAGCATTAATGCCATAGCACTTAAATTCTTACCCTGATTTCGCTCTTTTTCTTGAATAAATTGTTCAAGAGTTGCTGTAAGCTTTTGGTTAAATAAGTGAGTTTTAGAAATGTTAATTTTGACTCTTTTTGCCAGTGTTGTCATTGCTTTTATTGAGGTACAGACATTCACACATCTTTATTTCACCATTCTCCAACTACTTCATGCCAACACTCTAACTTTTTATTTTTAATCCACCTTCAAAGTTTTATGCTGTAGCACATCAATATGGAGAAAATGTCAGTAAGATAGGTTGGGGAAACTGGAAGAATACACATGGTGAAAAACTAAATGTGCCTGAGAAAGTCCAAGTATTCTGGAAATAGCATGTGCATTGGAATTAAACTGTCTTTGGTTCAAATTCCAGTTATTAACTGAAAGACTTGGACATTTTCTTTGTAATCATTGATGCACATAGGTTTTCTCTTACCTAATGAGTTAGTAATGCCTTCTAAAAATTGCTACAAACCTTAAATAAGGTGTATTGGAATTTTAATAAACTGAAGTTTTGTTTTTAATTTTTCAAATATAGATAAACTGATTAATATTGAGATAAGATAGAACAATTTGGCATTAGAATCTTAAAGAAATCTGTTTTCTGCATCTAGATTCCATGTTTCTTAAAGAGGAAGAGTTTGATTCACTTCAGCAGGCTTTAGTAGGAATATGAGACGCCAAGGATCGAAGGCTTTAATTTATATGGTAATCTGTTTTTTTTCAGCCAAATATTTTTTTATCTATAAAATATTTATTTAATGATGTTAATATAAAAATATTATTCATCTATTGTTAATTAAAATACTTAAAAACCTTCGGGATTTTGTAAAGTTTTATAAGCTCGGAGACAGAAAACTGACTTATCTTGATATTTCCAATCTGAGCTTTTCTGAATCTGCTTATGGATTCTTTGATACTGATGTGACTTGTCTAGAAGCTGGACTTCAAAGAGAAACCAATGTCATTAGGAAAAAAAATATTTTTTCCTTTTTCCCCCCATCTTATGATCAGGTAAACTTTTAAACTTAACTCTGAATTAAAAAAAAAAAAAGTGTGTTTGAACTTTTTTTTTTTTTTCTCTTTAAAGAAAGATTGAAGAAAGACTTCAAAGAACCTGTCACAAAAGGCATCATACCTTGGGTTGAAGGTATGATTTCTATAGACCTCGGTTCAGCCCTTAGGATACATATAGATCTAACTCCAAATGGATACAGGACTGCCTTAGATCTATCATTTCTTAAAAGTAAAAGTAGACTTGCAAAGACAGGATATAGAGAGTAGAATTTAAAGCACCCAGTGCCACTACACAGACTATCAATATTGATTTAAATTGTGTTCCTTCTATGAAACACAACCTCAGTGTCTTATTTGCATTCACTTTCACAGAAAGTGTTTCACAGAAAACAAAGTTTCACAGAAAACAAAAACCAACTCTAGAGAAGCCAGTGTCTCTGTTGCAACTTGGACAATACCAGGAAATTTATTTAATTCATTTTGGTTCTGAATTACCAAGCTCAGGAAGAAAGACATGAGGAAAGAAGAGATAAAGAGAAAAAAAATACACATGAAATTACCTAGCAACCTAGAGAGATTTGTTGAAGGATCTGGGTATTTTTGAAAAATCTAAAGAAGCATCCAGATCTCCATTATGTAGACTGTTTTATTTGGGAAACTCTCACTTTCAAAACTAATATTCAGGATTTGGCCTATTAGCTTGTACATAGCCTATTAGATTCAGGAGAATCCACTCATCTCCAAGCTTAACTGCATTTTTATTCATTTCATCCCTTTAAGTTAGAAATTTGATCTTACCACAAACCAGCTCCGTTGGCATATAGATGCTTCATCCTATTCTGACCATCTGTTGCCCAATCCACAGCAATAGCCATTACTCAAGATGCACCCAAATGTTCCAAATCAATCTTTTTTTAAATTGAAAAAGGTGTAAAAATATTGTAAGAAGGAAAAATACATTCCTGTATCTCTGTCTGTATCTTCTCTACCAAAACTTGTCCAACTCAGCCAATAACCATCTGTAGCAAGTCAAACTTTCCATAAGCAGTTCCTTCTCTCAGTTTTTCAACTTCTATGAAAGGCAAAGAAGGGCTCACTCATCCTAATGAATAAATCCTATTAATGAACTCATCACTCACCTGAACAGTTAGACACCCTAGAATCACTAAGTACTATCCATCCTGTTTCCTCTCTTGGTCAAGGTTTCACACACACCAGTGGGATTTTATCATCAAAACCATCAACAACATTCACAGAATTTTTGCCACAAACAGCAGTAAAAACTTAGGACTTTACTATAGATGTAGAGTAAATCATCCAAAGACTCAGCAAGTTTAGAAATCGGACAGAAAATAGATAACACCTACGTGAATTAAAATGGGATACACAGCTATGGAAAGGACAGCAAGACAAAAGTAAGACAACTTTAAATAACACATTTAGGCAAAGTACTTCTTAACCTAGATATTAAGAAAGGGGAGATTAAAGTAGTCATTAATAACAACCATAATGATAAATTAGGCTGGGAAGACTTAGAAACTGTGATAGGTAGGCTCGGGGTTTTGTTTTGTTTTGTTTTGTTTTGTTTTGAAGTTTAAGGCCTGGGCTGAATTATAAACTATACTAAAGCTGGATTCAAAATTCTTCCCTTCTACATAATTAATTTTCCTTATTAACCTAAAACATGTGAATCTGAAGATGCCCCCCTCCTTTTTCCCTTCTTTGGCATAATTTCCCAATGTCACTTTTTTATGTCTTCACACTGTAGAAATTATGTTTTCTAGCATTTAAAAACATAGTATTATGATCATGTTAGAATCCAAGCAAAAATAAAGTTACCAACATTTTCTTTTATAATGAGAGCACTAAGTGAAATTAACAGACATAATACAATTTAAAAACTTATATGAGCTTAGACTACAAAAACCTGTTAAGAAACACATTCAAGCTAATTTTACATCTTTGAGTCATGGTTCTAAATAATTTTGTATAGTTGTCACAAGTAGTTTGAATACAGGTGGCCAATTCTCTCTATCCAATTTCAAGTGCTGCATCATAAAATTTGTTACACTTAGATTAATATCGACCTAAATCGTTTGCCTCATGTTTATCTTTTTTTTTTTTTTTTTTTTTTTGGCACATTTACAGTTACCATTTATCAAAGGTCCTGGTTAAGCATGTTGATATGAAAAATCCAGCAGTTAAGGCTTCCCAAACTGTCCTAATTAAAGTGGAATATCTTTCTCATTTTTCTCTATCTCAACACATAATTCATTTCTTCATAACTTTTATGGCTACCTGAAATCATCTTATTTATGTCTTCACATGAGGGCAGGAACCTATTCTGCTTTTTCATTCATGTCTCCTCATATCTAGCAAAGTACCTGGCTTTTAGTAGTTTTTTAATGAATATACTTTGAATTAATTAATAATGAATGAATGAATGGATGTATGGAGACTGAGTCAATGAATCAATCAACCAAATTTAATTAAAATGAATTTCTATTATAATACATGAGGAAGTGAGAGCCAGCTTCACTTTCAACATAATCTTATACAAAACGTTGACTTGTGACTTAGTAACATTTGCCAAATCGTAACATTTCAATAAATCATTCCTCTGTTCTGTATTGCATACCATGATTGTGGACTCATGTTTAATTTATTGCATTTTCTTCCAGCCACATCTGTATAATCTAGTTTACTCTGTGTCACCTCTGTTTATAAACCATTGCCCATGGATGTTTCTCTGCTCTTTGTTCAGTCAGAGCCATAGAATATAAAACAATAATCATGTAAGCTCATTTGTTGTAGAAGTCCCTTTGTTATTGTCCTTATCTTTATCTTGGGTTTTGCAGAATATGGCTTAGTTAATGTCAGTTTCTTTAGAAACGTATTTGGTACTGTCCTATTATAGTCAAAAGCTATACATAGGGAAAAAAAAACATAGATTCCAAAAGGGAGAGGACTAGAGAGAAATATGTTACAAAGAGCACAACCCTTGGTCCTGTATCTCATTCACATTTTCCCTGCTTACATTCAGACTTCCTCCTTCTGTCTCTATATTCTCTTCCATATTAATTTCCTTTCCCTGTATTTATATATCAGTTTCCCCCTCTGGCCTGTTAGTAGAATGCCCAACAGTGTTACAAAGTTGTATCTTAGTAGCCTGAAAGAATCAATTCATTTCTCAAAGGACCTATTTTGCTCTCAGGAAGTAACATAGGTTCCTGGAAGATGTGTGATTAAAAAAACAAAACAAAACCGTTGTTTTTTGGTTTTTTTTTTTTTATTAAACTGTATTTTTCTCCGATAGTATAAATGATTATTATAATTAAAAACCATAACTTTTGAGCCGTGAAAATAACAGTAATCTATATTTCCTGTTAAACTTTGTTTAACCTTGGATTCAAGGACCCATAGCTTTTAAGCAATGGTAGATCATAAGGTCTGCCATATCCGCATAATTGTAGGGATTTATAAACTTGAACATTATCTCCTCTCAGCATATTCCTCCCCAGCATACATTCAGAGAAGCTAATGAAAACGAGATCAAGTTCACAGATAACTACCAATTAAAAAGAAATGAAAATTAAAATGATCCCCAGATTTGTAATCTTCTCAGAAAGGAATTATGGTATGGTGGACTGGGGCAAGCACTGTTCTTATTTTTTACTGTAAAGGATAACTGGGAAGGGATTCTGAATTAGCAGATGCAAAGTTTAAGCAAATATCAACCTCTCTATGATATATAAGCCTATGAATGCCAACCAATGCTTTGGTGTTAAAGTGTTAAACTGCAGGGTTCCTGAATGCAAAATAGGGTTATTCTTACCTATGCATGGGGATGTTTTGGAGGAGAACATAGTAAATTTGATAAAAGTTGATTAGACCACATGGCAATCTAATCCTAATAGTTTGGCTTACTAGGTCCAGCAGAAAAAATATTTAGTTGATATGTTTGCAGAATATACAGTACAAGAAAGCAGTCATAAACACATACACATAAAGCCACAGTTGTGCAGGACTGGTGAATGTGCTAATGCAAAGTGTCATGGAAGATCAAGGACCTCATTTTTATTACATGCTCATGGGTAGGAAGGCAGAACTAACATTAGATTCCAATACTGCACCCTACCTTCTTTATTTGTGAGAGTCACATAAAACGACATAACTATAGTATTTATCACAGTGTGTTAAGCATTGTTAATTCTTTTTAAAAATTTCTTCAACAAAGTTCTTTTAAGTTCCTATAGTATGTTATTATGTCCAAGTACTTTTCTAAATGTTCAAGACATATCAGTAGACAAAAAAATAATTGAAGAAAAGTACCTAATGTCATAGAATTTATAGTCCAGTAGGATCAGAAAGATAAAAATTTAAATATATGTCTTTTCTATCTATCATCTATCTACCTATCATCTATCTATCTATCTATCTATCTATCATCTATCTATCATCTATCTATGTTGTGCATGTGTGTATGTTGCACTTGCTCATGTTTATGCTTTATTAGAAGATTACAAGTCATTTGGGAGGGATGTGTGACAATTTTAAAATGTCGTCACGGAATGTGTCACTGAGAATTTGACACTTGAGTAAACATCTCAAGGAAGTGAGTGCATGATCCATGTGGATATATAGGGAAAAACGTTTAAGGTACTTGAAAGAGAGGGTGTTTTGAGCCACACAACACTGGTATAACAGGGGCTGCGTGAGTGAAGGAGACAGTATTAGCAAATAAGGTTTATCAAGATGGAGGGTCAGTGCACACAGAAATTCGTAGGGCAGTGTAAAGACTTAACTTTGCGTGAGCTACAGAACCATTGCAAAGATTGAACAGAACAGTGGTATAATAGGATGTACTAAGAATACCGGGTTTTGTTTCTGTTTTTAGGGTGTACAGGCAAAGGTGGAAGCAGGGACACTAGGAGACGAATTGAAATAATGTGTATGAAGTGTGAGGATGATGTGGAGCAAAGTGGTTATAATGGAGACACTGAGATGCGGTTGATTCTGAATATTGCTTCAAAACAAAGATGTCAGGATTGACAGGTAGACGTGAGAAAAAAAGAGGAGTCGAGAACGCCACTCAGCTATTTGGACTGAGGAACTGGAAGAATGGAAAATATTGTGGTTGGGGCAGGTTTGGGAAAAGAATGCCTGGAGTTTAGAAGTAGACATGTTTAGTTTCAACATCCAGGTGAAGATATTGAGGTCATAATTCGATATATGAATTCAGACAATTTGAGATAAATCGGGACAAGATATTTGGGTATAGAGAGGCTCTTCAATTTCAAGGCCCTGGAGGAGATCTGCAAGTTAGTTAGTGTGCAAATGAAAAAGGAAAGAGTTACCAGGATAACTGGAGAATTTCAACACCCAGACATCAGGGGTATGAACATGTTCCACAAAACATCCACTAAGACCGATCCACTGGGGGTGGAACATACTCTACTAGCAAACGAGAGCCCACCGCATGTATTGCTTCACACTGTGTTCATTAGCAGCATGTTAGAAGCTTGCAATTGGCCATGTTTGGAGTATTTATACCACGAGCATCAGCACATTCAGAACTAGATAATTTTTCTCCCCCTCAGAGTCATTGTTAACATCAACCAGCACACCGCTGACAAAGACATGATTGTTGGACTTAGTGACGTGTAGGTCACCGGAGATCAAGAGGTGCATTTTCGGAAGAGCAGTGAGGAGAAAAGCTTCAGTGAAGTGTTTAAAGAAAGAAAGGAATTGCAACCAGTGAGTATGGATAACTCTTTCAAGGAAAGTTTCTGTAAAAAGGCAGTAGCTATAACAATATGTGGATTGAAAGAAGATTTTTGTTTGTTTTGTGTTTTTGAAGAGGGAGGTATAGAATTATTACATGCTAACGGGATTGATTGAAGAGGTACAGCAGAGAAGTGAGAGTGAAGAGAGGGGAAAATGGACGGAATTGTAATCTTGTGAAAGGGGTGGGATGTAGTGCTTAAGTCGAGGGGTGGTTTTTCAGAACGAGTACAGACTTTTTATCCCAGACAATAGGTGGGAACACAGAACATATGGCTCATATGCATGGTGAGAAAAATACCATTTGTGATTGCTTCTTTTCTCAGAAGTGAAACCATCAGCTGGAAGTGAAAATGGGGCAGAAACTACTTGGAATTACGAGGTGAGAGGACAAGATGGGAAATAGTAGGCTAATGAAGGCCTAAGGAAATGTAGGAGGTCTCCCTTGCGGCACTAAGGGCCCACTTGATGCTAATAGTCAAGAAATTAAAATAAAGCTGCTACACAGGACTGTGCTTTTCTTCAGCAGCAGCTAACTGCGAGAGCAGGTAGAGAACTGGCTCTAACAATGGATAAGTACGAAAGGAAACACAGTCGTGATGAGGGGATTGATACTGAAAGCACAGATTAAATTAGGAACTGTGGAATAGAAGCTAGTTAAGGACAAAAATGAGTACATGAAGGAAATGAGGAGCATTAAAAGGGAAAAGGTTTAGATGGAGTAAAAAATAGTAGTTTCGAGCCCTGTAGGGGGAAACCAAGATAGACAAGAAGTGTAAAAAAGTCAGATTCATAGAATTGAATTTACAAAAGTTGTTAGATAAACGGAGGTCTAGTTACTGAGAGATCACATTATTTAAAAAAGCATCTATGGGTTTTTTATAAACACCAAGAATAATGACAGAAAGAATTTTCAGTAAAATTGTAATTAGTAAAAATCTAAGATCTACAGTGTTCGAGGGAAAGTGAACCGCATTGGAGAATGATTGCAAAAAAGAAGAGGTGACCAAAATCACAATGTGATAACCATTTCATAACCACCAAAATGGCTACAATAGAAAAAGAATGAAAAACAAACAGACTCTTAAATACAGAGAACAAACTGGTGGTTGTGGGGGGTGGGGGATGGGTTAAATAGATGAGGGGGATTAAGAGGTATAAACTTCCATTTATAGAATAAGTAAGTCATGGAGATGAAAAGTACAGCATAGGGAATATAGTCATAATAGCATAACAGCTTGAGTCATAGATGGTGACAACACGGTGAGCACTGCTAATGTATAGAACTGTCGAATCACTATGTTTACAGCTGAAACTAATATAACACTGTATGTCAACTCTACTTCAATAGTAAAAAAAAAGTGATCATAATACATGTTCATGCAAAGAAATGGAGTGCTTCTGGAAATGGGGAATGATACAGCCACTTGAAAAAGTTTGGTGGTTTCTTAGAATATTAAACATAAATTTACCATATTCTCGAGCAATTCCACCTCTAGGTTTTTACACAAGAGAAATGAAAATTATGTCCACATAAGGACTTGAAAGAAAAAGTAGATAGTAGAATTACTCATAATAGCCAATAAATATAAACAAATGCCCACAAACTGGTGAATTGCTAAGGGAAGTGAGTACATCTACACAATGGAATACTATTCAGTGATAAAAAGGAATGGCATACTGACATGTTACAACATATATAAACCTGGAGAACATTATGCTAATTGTAGGAATAGAGATGGTAAAGATCACATTTTATTATTCCATTTATAGGAAATGTTTAGAAAATGCAAATCTATAGCACGAGAAAATAGATTAGTGGTTGGCTGAGGCTGGGATAGGAAAGAAGATTAGTTATTAAGGAACATGAAAGATCTTATTGGAGTGATAAAAATGTTCTCAAACTGGATTATGGTAATGGTTGCATTACACAGAAAATTTACTAAATGATTACTAAAAGTTATTGAATTATACACTTAAAATGAATGAAGTTTATAGTATGAAAATTATGTCTTAATTAATTTGTTTTAAAAAGATAAAGTGGTTTTTTTAAAGTAGGGATAGCACTTGGTTTTGTTTGGTGACTTGAGATTCAAGGCTGATTTTTTCCCCCTTGGGCTGGGAGGGAGAGACAATGAGAAAGGGATTCTTTCCCCTACTTCTAGCTCTATGCTGTGGGAGGGAAAAATCAGTTTCCACTTGAACGAATCAGTGTCCTCAAGGCAGAGATAAGAGTCAGATCAAGAGAATAAAGAGCACAGCAAGGGGTTCAGAGTATGATGAATTTTGCAATTGACTAGCAGTGTTTCTAAGGGCCTAGGAGAAATGCTTTAAGAGAATGGGTTAGCAAGGGGTATGGACAGAGCTTTGAGGAGGCGAGAATCGGAAGAACCTGTGGGCCCTGATTTCCCTTGGTAATTGATATCAACCAAGAAAAAAGGCAGCATTGAGCGTGAAGGCTCTGAGATTTTACCTACTTGCAACCTAACAGGTTAGACAGCCTCTGTTTCATAGATGCTGGCAGAAGACAGATCACTGTCAGAAACAAGGGACTTCATTACTCGCAGTCCAGCAAGTTCCTTCGTGTCCCGCAAGTTCCTGGGAGTGGTAGAGAGTCCTCCAGGAGGCAGCTGCACATGCAGTATGTCTGTATCAGAGATAAGTAACACCAAGCTTAAGGAGACTGAACGTTTTATATTTGGCTACAAATGAACCTGTCTGATCTTCGCTCTAGAAAAGACATCATATTGAACTCTATACTGGACAATAAATGGATCTGCTTTCTGCTCCACAAAGTAGTAATTTCTATCTTTCAAGGCTATTTGCCACGTAAGCAATCTTGAAAGGATAGTCTGTAATAAATGACTCTACCCACAAGATGTTTAGAAATGCAAAAGGCCAACGGGGAATCTTCCAACAAAGGGCAAAATGAAATTAATCCTTCGGGATCTCCAGCAGATTGTGAGAGTAAAACAGATGACTGTTACCCAGGTACAAGGAGTGGTAAGGAGTTCCGGCTAAGATCACATAATGGTTTTGGGCCCCATTTTTACTCCTAGATGTATGGAAGCCAGAGCAGAGATCTTATTGGAAATACCTGGAGCTCTAACATTCTCTTTATTGCATACAAACTACAAGTGTAACCACCTCATATTAATGTAAAGACTCTAAAGAAGGATTAAATTATTGCTCAGAAATGTTCACTTTCTTCCCCTCAATTCCATAGGAGATGAAACTTTCCCACTTCTTTTTTTTTTTTTTTTAAGATTTTATTTATTTATTTATATGACAGAGAGAGAGAGAGCAGGAGAGCACAGGCAGGGGGAGCAGTAGAGGGTGAGGGAGAGGGAGAAGCAGACCCCCCGCTGAGCAAGGGAGCCTGATGTGGGATTCGATTCCAGGACCCTGGGATCATGATCTGAGCTGAAAGCAGTTGCTTAACCCACTGAGCCACCCAGGTGCCCCAAACCTTTCCCACTTCTTTGATGATGGATTCCGCTTATGATTTTCTATAACACAAGCGAGATGGTAATAGACCTATGGCAAGGAGACCTATTGAAACGTGCTTGCACAATTGGTCTTGGTCTATTACAGCCTCCACTATCTTTGTAGGAAGAAAGGAGCAAGCCAGCCTCGGAGAGCCAACCCCCAGAGGCAAAGGAGGGTTTGGGTGAGGTCAGCAGAGCCCTCAGGTTAGCTAGGCTAAGTCAGCCAACCGCAGGCAAATATGCAGATAAGTGATAAGAAAGGATCGTTTTTTTTCAAGCCATCGAATTTAGGGTTGTTTGTTTATTTGTTTGGCAATAACTGACTGATATACTGCTTGAATACATAAAAAATAAATTGTGACTAAAGAAGTAGAGGTCGATATTTTTGGAATGCGGAATACCAGCGGGAAGTACGGTTTGGCGTGGCATGACAGTATGTGTGTGTGTGTTTCTACATGGGAGGAGGGGTCTGGGTGGGGGCATTCTAGGAGGATCTAGTGGCCTAAGTATGCATACAGTGACCCAGGTTCTTACTATTTCACAATCCTAAGCATTCTCCCAACTGTTTCAAATTGGCAAAGGGCTATATCACAACTCAACATTATATTACATTGTTATGTTGTATTATTAATGATAATATTTAACGTTATTTAAGAATCATATTAATAATTATATGATGATAATAGTAAAAAGTGAAGCTGTGATTATTAGGCTTAATGACCTGGTAAATTGATTCATGATCATAATTGCAATGTCATGTACAGCTTGCTCTTGACTCACAAAACCCTGGACTTAGCAACAATCTGCATAAAGAAAGGAATACCTTAAGAATCAGAGTCTGGGCTCTTTGTATTTTTATTTTTTTGAATCAAATAATTATTGAATTTGAACATACAAATTTGATTAAGAAGTCTTTTTTTGCAAATGTATAGAATTAATGATTTATTAATATTTATAAGTACTTCCCTCCTACCACATCCTATACACAGTGATCTACATAGAACTCCTACAAATAAACAATATATAAACAAACAAATATATCTAGTGGCCTGTGTATGAATTGGAAATGATTTCCCATAGCAGCGGTTTTTATACAGTGGTTTGTATAGTTACAGTAGTCCTCTTTTACCTGTGTGAAGATCTGAAATGAAAAGTGGCAATATTTATTCTGCATTTTATATAAGGCAACTGTGCTCCGAGTTTCAAATCATCAAATTAAATATTCACTTTTGGAAAAGAAATAAAGAAACAAAAACAAATTTCATGTTACACATGTAACTAGGATCTCATTTAAACCTCATAAAAGTGTTTTAAGTTTAGCATTATTCCATTTTTAATTTGAGAGGTGGGAAGAATCATAACAGTTATAACTTAGCCCATGGTTATAGCCCTAATAAAAAATACACATTTTTCAAAATTGGTCTCTGAATCAAAACCCATTATAGATTTTATTTAAAGTTTTTTCTTTTCTACATCAAATACACAGACTAATTATGCTACAGTTTTTACAAAGTCATCGACTTGCTTTACCAAAAAATGGTAAATTGAGAAAAGAGGAATTAGAAAGATGTTATGGTGCACTGGGTGTTATACACAACTAATGAATCATCGAGCCTTACATCGGAAACCGGGGATGTACTGTATGGTGACTAACATAATATAATAAAAAATCATTAAAAAAAAAAAAAAAAAAAAAAAAACAAGCTTAACGGACTGAGCCACCCAGGTGCCCCAATAAATAAATCTTTGAAAAAATTAAAAAAAAAAAAAAAGAAAGATGTTAAAAATAAACATAAGCAGCTTTATTGATGTTATCATTATTGTCACTTGAGTAATGCAAGCTAAAATAATATTGCATATGTACAAACTGGCCATTTATTCTTTTTTGTTTATTTTGCAACTAAATATTTATTATTTTATATTTTAAAATTTTAAAAACAAGTAGTTTATTTTCTTGAGTTTACAGTTTTTGTGATTAATATCAGATTAGTTGAAAAGAATCAAAGATAATGGTGCTTGGGATAAAATTTCTAGTTCGATGATGGAAACAAACAGGCAAAAACAAGCTGTGTGTTGACATTTGGATGTTTGGCAAAGATCTCAATTTCTAGGCCAGGGTGTCATCTTTTACTATTATGCCATACTTTTGCAATTTGATATTTCAATTAATTTATTTCTCACAGAAAATAGAGTAAATGAGCCAGATTAATTTATTTAAAAACAAAAATCGATTTTTGTAATTAGCTTATTTCACTTAGTGTAATATCTCCGAGTTTCATGCATGTTGTATTATGTGCCAGAATTTCCTTATTTTTTTTAAGGCTGAATAATATTCCATTGTATAGTGTGTGTGTGTGTGTGTGTGTGTGTGTGTGTGTGTGTACACAGAGTTCCTTTATCCATTCATCCATCGATGGACATTTAGATTACTTCCACATTTTGGCTATTGTGAGTAATGCTACAATGAACATGGGGCATTCAAGGAAGAATATATTTTAACAATGCAGGATCTTTCTCATATATCAAATGAGTAACAGAAAAATTTGTAAATTGCTAAGACTTCTGACAAACTTAACCATCACTTCGGAAATAAACAAAGGTGGTGAATATCAATTTTCTAAAGCTTTGTGTAAACGGGGAAGACTAGAGTTTTTAGGAGTCTTTCTGCCAATATAAAAATGCCAATTTCATATCAAAATATGCTTCAATGTGATATATATTAATATGAAAGTCTATTACATATTTCAACATGAAAGAATGTTAGCTATCATACCTGTAATTTGTAGGTAATGTAGGTAGAGGGGAAGGGAGACTATAAGGCATCTGTGTAAAGTAAATCACTTGTTATTCTTAATTTTTGGATAGAATACATTGACTTTAGTCATACATATTCAAGAAGCATATTTCCAATGTCATCATGGACTAGAAGTGTGGATTAGGCATAGAGAAGTTTAACAGTTTAGAAATATTTCTGTCTCTCATGAAATTATTAAAGCATTAGTTCCCTAAATAATCATCTCAGAATATACTTGTTTTTGGTATGTTAACCATGCAATGCACCTAGCTTTTGCAGCTCTTGAATTACTCTATTTGGTCAGCACTATACCTAGCTGATACTTAAAAAGTTGTTTTTTAACCTCTTGCAAGGTTAGAGTGAAATGGCTCATGATAACCCTGAGCCCTCAGTTCACCCTATAAATTCTTGGTTTATGGCAAAAAATCGTTTCTGTTCAGAAGGATGTTAAAAGGACTAAGGGCTTGATGTGAACATAACCTTCCCAAGAGGGTAAGTAAATACAACATTGCAAATGTGTAGCATTTTGAAGAATGGACCTGTACCTGTTAGATTTCAGTGGTTCAGAAGCTGTGGCAGTTTGCATTGTGAATGAGCAGGAAGGATAATGTGAAACAATGAGCATTGCAAAGAGAAACAAACATGGAGAACTGAGTAGTGAAAAAATGTATATCCTCTTAAAAGCGGGAGGATTTAAATCACTTCTACGATAGACCCTTTCACCCTCTCAAATCAGGTTTACAAGAGCAGCTCAGTTCTTGCCATTTTATAGTTTCCCTGCTACTCCTTTTCTAAATGCAGTGTATTTTCAAGGGTCTGAACTGATAAGGAATTAGTAAGCCCTTCATATGTGTATGTGTACAGTTTAATGGACAATGCATTATCTGAAACGCGAGACAATCTTGCGAGTTTAAAAACAGATACTCTGTCCCTAACTGGTGACTTTGCAACTGAAGAAACAGCAAAGGCCTCATACTGACCTCTTAGTAACATTTCTCTTGTGATCCTACTTCAGTATGTTGGCACGGAGATGGAGTCATTATGGTATTACAGGAAAAGCTGCCTTTTGAAATATTCTCTCCATCTGCTTATTTCTTGAAGAATTCACCTACAGCATCTAAAAATACTTCCCCGGGGCTGTCTGAATTTCCCTAGGCTACAAACATCACCTTTAGTTTCATTTAATAACAGGCATAAAATGCACATAATAGTATTTAAATTACTGTAGAATTATAGTAAAAGAAGGAAAAAAGTAGCAAGATAATTAGGTGCATACGACTTCTATCACATATGACCTACCACTAAGCGGGAGTAAATCCATACATTTTGTAAAGTAGGGAATCGGTGCAAAATTCTACACTTCCCTTATAGCATCAGTAATGAATTTTGCTAAAGATGAGGGAAGACCAAAGGCCCCCTCTAAGATCTGTATCTTCTGCCTTAACATTTATTATACCTAAGTGTCTTTCTCCTCTGTTGTATACTCGTGTGCCCTTCTCCCTAGTCATTGGCTTTTGCTCCTACAATGCTTAGACTCCATCCTTGATGGAACAAAGTTCCTTGCAATCCTGTTTCCTTGCTCCAGGAATCATTTCTAAGAATCATCGTTTTGAAATTCCTAATTAAAATATTAAGATACGGTTTAGCCGTAGTTAAGAAGAAAAATTGTAGTACCTTGTGCTGAATATTATCTATCTCTTTGGGTTTGATATTTTCCAATGTTAGCTTAATGAGGGAAGGGTAGAGAAAGTCAGAAAGGAATTAATAATTTACAATAATCTGTATCATAAATTGTTCTTCTTAGTTCTACTTTTGTCACTTTTAATACTTAAGGGAAGGTGTATTCTTTCAAATCCAGTTATACTTGGAGAGTAAAGCTGTTCTAGGGTTGAAAAAAAGATCATTAATATCCTAGGGATCCATGCTTACTTCACTTTTACTTAAACTAACATTGAAGTCTAACATTTATTATGGAGCCACTGAGAATCTGGAAAACTCCATCTAAAATATCAGCCATAGAAATTTTTATAACGAACTGTAAAGGGTACCTCAATGTCTATTTCAAAACTGATTTGATGAATACAGAAAAGGTCAAACTAAAAATAGCTCGACTGAATCAGTTATAAGTGTAGTAACACATGCATCATTTAATAATGAACTCTAAATTTGCACCACAGTTTAAGGAGTATCATGAATGCTAATTCTGACAGCAAAGGGTTATGAACTACCTGTCGACTTGTGCCCGACACAAGGTCAGGCAGTTTTGAGCTAATGCAACCCCGATGTAGCAGAAGGTGAATGACTGGCATGAGTGGGCTGGTGGGAAGAAACTGCTGTAACACAGTAGCACATTCAGAATGACACGGTGTCCTGAAACAGAAGCCACTGTGATCCCATCTGTTTATAAAGTCTAGCTGCTGAAGTTAAAACCTCCCGATGGAGGCAACATATTTCCTAGGAGATATGTTTTTCATATCCATAAACATTCAGATGTTACAAGTGCTAAGCATTTTCGGGTTCTCCTTACATATGCGGTGAGCTCTTTCTAAAAGGTTTTATTAAATATTTTTGACACGTTGAGCAACAATGGAGGCTTGCATATGGGGCCTCTAGCTTGGATAATCAGTTTTACCCAAGGGCTGATGCAAAATTTCTGAATGTGGTGATGTCTGTGAAGATTTGTTTTAAAAACTTGGTGCCCACGATAGTGATCAAATGGAAATGTAATTTATGCTTGTTAAAATTCAGGAAATCAAAGGAAGCACTAAAATTCTGATAAAGCTAATGCTGTTAATGTGAACATACTTTAAATTATGTGTAAATGTACATTCTATCAAGTCTGCACTTTTATCATATTCCCCAACCATTTGAAACTCATGAAAACAAATCAGGTTTCCATTTGTCTCTGTCTCTTTTGAATTGTCTCTATGGCCCTAAAGTGTTTCTCCTCCTTGGTTTTTTAATTGTGTCACAGGAACAAAAGATAAACAACATTTAAAAAAAAAAAAAGGAAGTGACTTCTACAAAAAGTCTTATTGCAGGAGGCAATAGTGTGAAAAAAGGAGAAAAGATGAAGTAAAACAAGTGTACACACACACACACTTACACACATTAAAATGAGGGAACATTTAGAGTATGTATTTCACATTATTAGTTTCTTATTCCTTTAGGAGATCTTGATAATATTGGTAGGCGTAACCCTATGAGAGTTTGGTGAAGTTTTTATCTTAGCCAAGGAATGACTAAGGAAGGACTAGGTTAAGTTAGGATGTGGAAAATTGGAAGAAAATCACAAACTTATCAATCCTTATATAAATCCTACGTTCTTTCTCCTAGTGAACCCAGCTATAATCTTGATAAGTTACAATAGTCCTTCTGTTGATAATTGGGCATATTTCTAGTTTACCATAGGAAAGGATCAAAAGTAGTTAATTTTCATTAGTGGGTGGAACAAAGTTCATAGCTTATAACTAAAGAAGAGATGCTCAAAAATATTTTTCGTGCCCCTACTATGTGTTTGGCACTAGGAATAAAAAGCTGAATAAAAACAAAGTATCAGTTCTCACAGAAATTACAGTTTTGTTAAATGTTAATCAAATAATCATATGAATAGAACTTAATTTAGACACATTTAAATATATAATTAAATAGATGTTAATAATTAATCCACGGCTTATTGTAAAATTTGAAGTGAGCTACTTCCTACAAAAGGTGGGGCAAGGGAGAGCAGAAAACACGACTTTATAGAGGGTTACTGAGAAAATTGACCTAGTTTGGAGGATCAGGAAATGCATCCAAAATAGATCAGAATTTAGCTGCTGTCCACAGCAAAAGAAGGAGGTCACTAATCAAGTGGGTGACCTAAAATTAAGGTTTTCGAGGAAGGAATGAGTGTGTGCAAAACTCCATATTGATGAGAGAAAGGGCATCTTCCAGAAACTGAAGAATGGGACAGAAAAAGAAAGTGACCGGAAGGTACTGGAGAAGCAGGAAGGGATCCTGCTAGGAAGGGTTCTGCCAGTCAGTTAAAGGATGCTGTGCTTTACCTGAAGTCCAATGGGAAATCCTCACGTGTTAGAGCCACGTCAGGTCAGACTTAGACACAAACACGCCTGGATATAGAAGAGACTTCTTTCTTCTTCTTTTTTTTTTTTTTTTAAGATTTTTTTGAGAGAGAGAGAGTGTGGGGAGGAGAGGGGGATGGGGAGAGAGGATCTCAGGCCGACTTACCGCTGAGCACCGAGCTGGATATAAGCCCTATCCCAGGAGCCTGAGATCACGACCTGAGCCGAAACCAAACGTCAGGCTCTTAACCAACTGAGCCACCCAAGTGCCCTTAAAAGAGACTTCTTAATCAAATAAACTAGAGTGGATGATGGGAGGGAGAGCCAGACTGAGATAAGGCTATTTGGGATGGGCGGGACAAGGCAGGAGAGAGAAGTCATGGTCAGAATATGCAAAGGAGGTTGGTATAACTCTTTGAATGACAAATAATGGTTATTAATGAAGACAGTAAGGCTGTTTTGGGGAAGTTGTGAAACCAGAAGTCATATTAGAGTAGGTTGTAAGGTACATGGGAGGTGAAGAACACAATTGCAGAAGTAATACGGAAGAATCAAGACATTTAGGAAGAATGCATATGCCAGAATGAAAACCAAATTTAGTGCTCCAAATTCTGACCCTTTTCTTGGACCTTTAAATCGTACAGAGTGTTTCCTATCAAATATGTGCCACATGAATATTTTTGCATTTCTGCATTAGAACCTTTTTTTTTTTTTTTACAATTTCCTTAAGATACATTCCAAGAAATGAAATTGTAGCATTGATGGACTTTTAAAAATTTTAATACCAATTTTCAAATGTCCTTCAGAGATGACATCCAAATCTAGGTAATCAATAGTAATGTATTCAGATTACTTACTTCACATCCGGGCTTATTATAGTGAATTTTGCTAATCTGAAAAGATATAAGGTTGTTACAGTGTTCTTTTAAATTGCATTTATTTGTTTAGTGCTATGGCTGGACAGTAGTTCCTACATTTGTAGCCATATTTGCTCATTCCTTTTAATGACAATTGCTTCTGATTCATTCATTCTTATTAATAGTTGGTGATCTTGCCAGCATCCGTCTCACAATGGCCAGGTGTACTGCATGTTCACTTGCTGTCCCACGGTCAGACGCCCCTATCCCAGGTACCTATCGCATTGTAATAGCTGTGGTTTTTTTCATTTTTGTTATTTGGTCTCTCTCTTCCCCTCTTTTTTTAATGCTGTATTATTCTCTGTTGCAGACAACTAGAAATAAAAAATAAATTTCTGGGGCACCTGGGTGGCTCAGTTTGTTAAGTGTCTGCCTTCAGGTCTGGTCATGATCCCAAGGTCCTGGGATGGAGCCTCGTGTCACATCGGGCTCCCTGCTCAGCAGGGAGTCTGCTTCTTCCTCTCCCTCTGCCCGCCCCCACGGTTCGTGCTCACTCTCTCTTGCTCTCTCTCACACTATCTCAAATAAATAAATAAAAATCTTAAAAAAAATAAATTTCTGCATTATCAGGCAGTAGTTTTAAACAGTAAATAGCAGACCAGATGAAGATTGGCAAATTACCTCTTGGATAAAAGAATAGAAAATTTTCACGTTGAGCAATTAACCACTTGATACACATGTATCACAAAGTAAACAGTCACCAGTAACTGTGCTTTGTGTTATTTTCCTGCATATTGTAATCTTTTATTTTCCCTTTTTCTTGCTTTGTGTCATTCTTGGTCTTCTACCAAGTATGAATCACTAATGGTTGATATCTTTATAATACCAAAAAGCTATTGTATAACCTCTTGGATTTTTGTAATAATATCATTAGAAGTTGCACATACACTCTGTGAATGAATAAGGCTCTCACCAAGAGACCCTCTCTGCTCATCAAGTTTCCAGGAAGTTAACTACACTTTCTAAATAGATTGAAATTCTCACAAAAATTTTAAGTTCAAATTTAAAAAAGACAATGGAAAAGAAAAATCACCTGTTGCTTTCTGCATCTCCAAGTTTAGTCAGGATATTGAATTTTAGTTAAACTCAATGAACTACCACTTTTTTCCCTGCTTACCCTTTGTTTCAGTATTGTTTAGCTGCCACCCTTTCATCAAAGAAAAAAATACTAAATGATTTTGACAATCTTGTCAAACAACACTGAAATTATTTCTTTCACTTCTTGTAAACATTAAGAAAGTTTTCTTCTGGCCGTACATTACGCATCACTTATGAGCACACTTTATCCTAATGATGAGAAGGTTTCATTTTCAGGCCAAAAGGCAATGGATATAATTATACATTCTTCCATGAATCAAATCATAACGGAATTAAATTGTGTTTGTAAGTTTGACATCTTGCTATTGTGGCCTAAGAAAGTAAAGACCAACATTAGGTATTTATTAAATATGTAAAATTTACATTAGACTAGCGGTGTTTTTATTCCTTTATTTCATAGCATTTGCACACCTCAAATAAAATCTTTCCTCAAATTCAGATTTATGAGTTCTGTAAAGAAGAGCCACTTTTGTTGGACTGGAAAAGGAAGTATGGAAATTGTCTTACTGAAGTCTTCCTGCTCTTCCGTTATCTATTTTTTTCTACAATGCCACTCCTAAAAATGTATCTCAAATCCCCTAAAATAAGCAAACAAAAGTAAAACAATATGAAACTACTTCATTGAGGCATAGATGATGAGAGAGCATTTGGACAGAGATTGGATACAAAGTAAATAAACTATAGCCTAAAGAAATGAAATATTTTCTACTTTTAATCATACATTCCATATAAATATGTAAGAAATCCTAAATGGCAAAAGTGGAGATCATAGTTTTGTTACATAAATGGTATTACACTCTTAGGATGTAAAAATATTGTAAAATCCTCAATTATGATATAAGTAGCTTCCCTTCTAACCTTATATATCAGCTCAGGGTCTTCAAGAGGCAGACATCAGGACGGAATTCAATGTGCGAGACACTTAGTGGTGGGATGCCTGTGCACGATAGAGGGGCAAGGAGTAGGGGAAGAGGAGGGGGAACCTTTAGACCGTGAGGCAAGCCTGATGCCTATAAAAGGAGAGGAGAGCGGAAGGAGGTTTGGGGGTTCAGACTGCAGTTTAACTTAGAGAAAATCTTAGCAAGGGCCTAAAGCAAAGAATATTTGCTAATGGCGAAGCACCACATTGGGCATTCACTGTCCAGGCCCAGGGAGGTTTTGCCGCGGCATGATGCTGGGGCGGATCCAAAGGTACCCAGCAGCTGGAGGCTGGCTGGCTGGCATCCACCCTCTTGCAGCAAAGTGTCTTGAAAGGAGATTGGAGCAGTGCGTCTCCATGGTTTCCTCACCCTATAACTACACAATAAAAACAGGATCATTGGAAAGCAGCCGTTGTGAATCACTTTGGTCCCAGGACCCTGGTAAATTTAAACAAATGATAAGGAACCTCGAAGAGCTTATCCTTATGCGGATTATATCTAACAATATTTGCTGTTGAAATTTTAAAAACGATTTAAAAATATTTGTTTAAAAAAGCAATAATAAAATCATTACACTAACATAAATAATACGTTTTTATGAAAAACACTTCCAAACCAAATAAATGAATAAATAATCAGAAAAGTGGCATTGTTCTACTTAAAAAAAAAAAAGATGTTTCTAACGTCTCCTTTGATGGAACACAGATGTATCCTCATATCGGGTTCTGCATGCGATCTGTTGTGAAATGCCATTTTAAGTTTTGTAATTGGTGAAAATTAAGCCTCACTCAGATATGTAAATTAGAAAAAGGGGGCCTTTAGGGACCACATGAAAGAGTCTTTGGGGGAACCTCCATGCACACTTTGAGAAGCATTGATTAAAACATTGAGAACATCTCACACATTAAATATGACAGTACATTTAATTTATAAACGTTATCTTGCAGACATAAAACATGTTCTTGCTAAGAGTAAGATGCAACTAAAAAATCACCACTGCTTTGAATTCGTCTTCAATTCTTCTAGCTAAAAATATTTCCCAATATACAACACCTCTAACACAACATGCAAAATTAGTTTGGCTTTAATTGTCTTTATCTTCCAAAAGTCTTTCTTTTTTTTTTACTTTCTGAAGTGCCTACTGCAATGCCTTGCACAAAATAGAATTTTGGTAGTTTTAGATAAACACTGAATATTGATATTTCTTACATTATATTTGACAAAGTCAAAGTACCGTTATCAAACTATGTGGTTACATGCTGCAAGCTACATGTTATCTTTAAAATAGTATGGTTTTGTAGGTTTTTCTTTCCTTTGAAAATAAAAAATAAATAGGCATGAAACATTTTAATAATAACTGTGGATAAAAGATGCTTTGATTGATGATAGGTTATGCCTTCTTTTCTTTTCTAATAAGGCTATGACGGTGAGCAGTGACTTCAGATTTCACTGCTTGACTGTGTTGTAACCGTCAGCCATTAACTGTAACCTGATTTTTCTTTGTGTTAATTATATGACACTATTTTATATACATGCAATTATATGAATTATTTTTTTCGTATTTCCATTTTACCAAATAATTTAACACATAATAGTGCCCTGAATTAGTGCCCTTTGAAGATAATTCTGTCTTGGGAAAACCACCCTTCCCGTCATAAAGTCTATCATAGTTTGTTGAGATTACAAGTATCTATAGGAAGGATGGTGATGCCCTATGCCAGCGCTGTGCTGTCCAGCAGAACTATACTGTGAGCCACATATGATTTTAACTATCTTAGAAGCCACATTAAACAAAGAAAAGAAACCAGGGCACCTGGTTGGCTCAGTCGCTTAAGCATCTGCCTTTGGCTCAGGTCATTCCTGGGATCTAGACCCACATCAAGCTTCCCACTTAGTGGGGAGTCTGCCTCTCTCTCGCCTGCTCCCCCTGTTGTGCTCTCTCTCTGTGTCATATAAATAAATAAATCTTAAAAAAAAAAAACAAAGTAAAAAAACCAGAAAAAAATAATTTTAATAACACATTGTATTTAACCCAATATATCCAAAATACTGTCAACATGTCAGCAATATAAAAATTATTAATGAACCAATAAGTAATTTTCATTGTACTAAGTGTATATTTTACACTTACAACACAATGAAATTTGTACATGAAATTTTCATTGGAAATACTTGATCTGTACTTAGATGTCATAAAATTTACATGAAGAAGTAGATTCATATGTTAAAGTTTTTCCACAAATATTTAAAAGTTTTCCAACAATCAGATTGAATGGAGGGTTAGTTTTAAAATTTAAGTAAAATATTTGCAAACCATCTATCTGACAAGAGGGTTAATATCCAAAGTATGTAAGGTACTCTTAAAACTGAATAGCAAACAAGCAAACAAAAAACCAGATAGAAATAGACAAATAGACAAATAGGGAAAGACAGATACTGTTTGCTATCACTTATATGTGGAATATAAAAGAGCTGAACTCACAGAAACAGACAGTAGAATTGTACTTGCCAGGAGCAGTGGGTTGGGGAATTGGGCAGATGTTGATCAAAGCATAGAAACTTGCAGTTACAAGATGAATAACTTCCAGGGATCTAATGCACAGCATGGTGACTCTGGTTAATAATACTGTATTCTATACTAGAAAGTTACTAAGAGAGTAGGTCCTGAATGTTCTCACCACAAAAAATAAATAAATACAATGCTAATTACGTGATGGAGGTTTAAACTAAACATATTGTGGTAATAATTTTGCAATATATACATGTATTAAATCATCACGCTGTACACCTTAAACATATACAATGTTATATGTCAACTGTATCTCAATAAACCTAGAAAAAAATTGCATTCAATTTATTTAAAACAAAAAAAAAATCAGTCACCAGTCACGTTAGACACGTGGAGAAGGGCTACTGAACTGGACAGCATGTCTCATTACCACAACTTAGAAGTTACCATTTTAGTATTTACAGATTTATCAGTGTGTTTCATGGCATTTAAATAAATACTGTCTTTGGCATGAAGCCAGTAACTTTTCTGAATTTTGTAACATATTTAAATACTTTAAAAAACACATTGCAAAAAAGCCACATTATTATTTTATGTAAATATTTGATATTATATCTTTGAGTAAAAACATATTTCCCATTTTAACTGGAAAGTATTTTCTCCTTAAGCAAGTGCTATTTTCCTTGAGCCAATGAGAAAGGAAAAAATGGCAGCTTTTCCAAAGACATAATTAACTCAACCAAACCAGTCAATGGGATGACAGATGATAGTTGGATCCGGATATCATATTTTCCACATGCTCATCCAGTGTGAATTTCATATATTCTAGAAGTGTTTGATGATTTTGTAAAAATACTGGTTTAGTAAAGGGCCAAAACTATAAATCTTATTATCTTATCACCTTAATTATAAGTCTTACTACCTTAATATTTAACAGCTTAGTGTATTGATATTTAGCTTGGATGTTTCTGTAGAGAAAATACACTGAGAGACCTTAAAATTTCCAGTGTCACAGATAACAGCTCCTTCTGAAAATACAGTTTCTTAATGTCACTTTTAGTGCTTCCACTATATATACTAGGGTATGCAGATGGACGGATGATAGCTAGATATTTGGAAAATAGATTGTGCACTGCTACTGTAGAGATACATACAGAATTGTGCTCTAGACTTACATGGTCCAATATGGTAGCCACTAGCTACATGTAGGTACAAACATTTGAAATGGGGCTTGTCTGAATTGAGATGTACTGTGAGGACAAAATGCACACTGGATTTCAATGAATTAGTATGAAAAAATGAATTTATGATGTCACATAAATATTTTTCTTATTGCTCACACATTGGATTGATAATGTATTATTCCACTTGATCGTTTTTAACCTTTTAAAATGTGGCTACTAGAGAGGCGCCTGGGTGGCTCAGTAAGTTAAGCGTCTGATTCTCGATCTCAGCTCAGGTCATGATTTCAGGGTTGTGAGATCGAGCCCTGTGCCAGGCTCTGCACTGGGCGTGGAGCCTGCTTAAGATCCTCTATCTCCCTCTCCCTTTGCCCCTCCTCCCACCCTCCCTCCATCTCTCTCTCTTCTCCCCCCCTTAAAAAAATGTGGCTAGTAGAAAATTTAAAATTATTTGTGGCTTCCATTACATTTGTATTGGACAGTGCTGCTCTGAAGTATTAAAAATATACTTGACAATTCATTGAGCACATCCTATTATTTCCAAAATATTAGACTGCACTTATTATATGTATATACGGAGACATATTATAATGTAACATGTTTATATACCTTAAAGAACTCAGTGTTTAAATAAACATACTGATATTACTTGTGAACATTTGATACAATGAGTAAAAAAATTTTCTGATCTGGGAAGAATTTTCGGTACACAATAAGGTTTAAATACGTTGTGGAGGCTAATGTGAACTTCTGTTTTTTTTTTTTTTTTAAAGATTTTTTTTTAATTTATTTATTCGACAGGATAGAGACAGCCAGCGAGAGAGGGAACACAAGCAGGGGGAGTGGGAGAGGAAGAAGCAGGCTCATAGCGGAGGAACCTGATGTGGGGCTCGATCCCACAATGCCGGGATCACGCCCTGAGCCGAAGGCAGACGCTTAATCGCTGTGCCACCCAGGCGCCCCTGAACTTCTGTTTTTGTATCAATCACAGACATGCCTCCAAGTTAAGATTCCTGCCTTTATGCCAAATATAACACATGTAACATGAAGCAAACCTAATAAATGAGAAGCAAGTACTTACCCTTTAGGATAATTAGTGTAATTTCCCTTAGTCTGCTTCTGGAAACCAAGGGACATTTTGTGTTTTCAGGAGATAATACTGAAAATGATGTCATGTATATCATCCATATCTGTGGAATTAGCTTCAAATATCAGCAGTGTTAAAGTAATAAAATACATGTTCTTAGAATCTGAGACAGAAAGTAATTTAAAAGTTCCTAATGTGTCCGCAGTCTTCTTAAATCTCCTTGTGATTTTTTTTCTCCTTCTTTTCATTATAATAAGCCACGTTGCAGGAACACAGATTTTAGCTGTGATTGCATTTTTGAAAAGTAGAACCAAAAGAATGTCTACATTAATTCAAGATATTATTATGACTGTGACTAGTATCTTATTAGAATGTTAAAACTAAGGGATCTGGGTGTTCATGGAGGACTATAATACCGATTTAAATGATGAGAACGTGGAGATGTCATTTTCTTTTACACAAATATTAAGAATTAACTATGTGCTAGGTAGGCACTGTGATGACAAAATATTACCCTTGGCTTCAAGGAGATTACAGTTTATTGGAGAAACAAAATATGAGTTGAGAAACGCTGTGCATAGTAATAGGTGCTATTTCCTAGGAAAGACCAGTTGCTACAGAAGTACATAATAAACTCTTGCAAGGGAAGCTGACTCAAGACGGGAGGGAGGGCAAGGACCGATGAAGCATTTTCCTGGAGAGGTTAGCTGGAAGGGGAGGAGTTAGTAGACATGTATATTCGAATCAAACCTGGCAGAGATGTGATTTGTGAAGACATTAGTGTTTGAGCCCTATAGACCCTGGAAGAGCTTTGGGATCTTGGAAATGTGATTAAACTTTGGGGTGTGCTTATAATCCCAAGGGTTCCTTTGAGTGGTCACCTCAGGATCTGTGGCATGTGCCTCAAGTAGGTATTTCGGATGTGGGTGTTATAATTCATACAATGCCTCCTTGGCCTTTTGCTTTTTTTTCTTTCTTCATTCTTGTCACTTGCAAAAAAAGGATGTGTCCTATTCTCTAGTGCTCAAGAATCAAAATCTTAATATGCTTCCTGCCTGATTTCCCCCATGGCTAATCTAAAATAGTTTGCGTTACCTTTTAACCCATATTCCTCTCATCTCACATATAGGTTATATATAATAATTGTCAATAATATTGACAGAGAAGAGTTATTATATTCAAATACTGCACTAGATGCTTCACTCCTACTTTATTCGATTCTCTTATCATCCCATGAAATATCTACTGTGTCCCCTTTTACAGAGGGGGAAATTGAGGAATGGAGTAACTCTCTCATGATCATACAGCTAGTAAATGGTGAAGTCAGGACTCTGAAATGTAAATCTTGATTAATATAATGAATGTCTCTTTTGGTGAGTATATTTGTGATGTTATTATAATATATGTTATGGAGAATCTGTATGTATACTGCGTTTTTATCTATCTTTTTATATCCATATGTAGATAGATAGACCATAAGTTTGCAAAGTCCTCGAGAAAAGAAAATATGTTTATTTCTTTGAATTTCTCCCAACTTGCTTTGGATTCCCAAGACATTTACTGACTGAATTTCAAGAAAAGCCAAATATAATTAAATCCAGAAAACAAAAATAAAATAGAAATCCTTTTGTACGTTAAAGATAATATTAACTATAGATAACATAAAGTGTTCTAATGAAAAAGACTAAATAAATCTACTTTCATTTTAAGAAACCAGACTGGAGATGATACGCCATTGTATCTCTGGAGGAGAACTACAATAAATAAACGAAGATTACTAAAGTAACAGACTTTTACCCAGAGAGATAAAATTCTGCACTAAAATTTAAAACTTACAGATAGAAACACCAGTCTCCTGCCCATGCACACCATTTACTTGAAGTCTGCTGGTGACCAAGTCCTGTCCTTTAAGAATATTCGCCTAATTTCTAGTATCTATTCTAGAAATAGATTCTCCAGGTCTTAATTGGGATTGTTCATGCAATGCAAAAGAAAGTTGTGACTAAATGCTGAAACCCACCTGCTGTTTGTAGGTTGCTGAGAAAGGGAAAAATCTGCAAGTGCCTTTAAGCGAATCAAAGAGATTGTTACTGTTGCGCAGTAGGTTCAGGGAAGAAATCAAGATTGTTGACATTCCTGTCATTGAGATATACAATAGATACAAATGACTTCTAGTTGCCAGTGGCATTTAACCCATATTGTTGGTACTTTACTAGCTAATAATAAGAATTTAGTAAGGTAGAAATCATTTGAAGACAAATAAAATCAGTGTTGATGATTGTTCCTACTGACAGCTCAAGAAAAATGTGCTGTTAGTGATTTTAGCATAGCTGCTATTCATTTATAAGGACTGGTACATTTCCATTTTAAATCTCTAGACATTATGCTGGAAACTGTGGTCGCGTACAATAGGAACTCTGCCTAGCAATTTCTGACGGTCATTGCAGAAAATGACTCCGTAATGCCTCCTGACCTGTGGAGTCACTTCCGTTTGTTCTTCCACCTCCACCTCCTCCTCCTCTAAGGTCAAGATGTATGTGATTTACGATACCTGCATCTTCCCGCTAGAGTGCTTAAATTTGCAGCCCTGAACTCTCTCATTATATGGGATCGCCACACTAAGCCTACCAAAACCTGTTCCTGGAATGGACATCCCGTTCCGGCTGTGCACACAAGATTTGGCTGTTTGTACTGAATTAACTACTTGTGTTTTCCAATGTCGACACAAAAGCAGAAACTAAATCCTTATCTAAACTCACTGTACCAGAAATGTAGTTGTAGAGAGAAAACGGACCTGTGTTACAATCTAGTATGACACATTTGACATGCAGATGAGGAGAGCAATGCCTGGAGATGTTAAGTAAAGTGAAAGTTCTATCTTAAAGAAAATGACAGAGAAAGTACTAGAACGTTGTCTTCTACTTTCTAGTATGAAGTTCTCATTGATCATGTACTGTTATATAAACACAGCTATGGTCAAGGCATCTCTGTTTTGTCACAAGTCGCTGAAAGCTCTGCCTGTTTATACAAATGCTGCCTGGTCCTCCGAGTGTCTTTCCCCTTTGACATGTAACACTTGCATCTTCGGCCACATGATGTGTCAATACTCGCTGCAGTGTTGAATGCTGTTTCCTTAGCTTTATTTGTAGCAATAATCAGTCTTCCAGATATAAATGAAAAACCAGCTAGACAGTTCACTGCATTCGTGGGGTTGGGATTCTAGAAAAAGCTTCTATAAAACCAGACACTGTAACCAGCACCTCCAGCTTTACCCTCTTTGTCACCAAAGGGCTTGGAAGCCCCCAAACCAACAGCCGTGCCTGGAATCAGCTTTGAACCTGAGAGGGTGCATAGAATATCAGGAATCCAGTGGGTATCAGCAGTTCTGTGGTTTGTAACTATTCCATTTCCTTTTGGGGACTTTATTATTTTCTCTTAGCAAATGAGAATAATTACCCATCCCCTCCCAGCCCTGTGTTCTGAGAATATTTTTGCAGAGCTCATATCCCTCTTCCTCTGTTTATCTGAGGCTCACTCCTATCCTATCACATGTCTGCCTGGAAATGCGATGTAGGGCAATCTCTATATGAATATCTGTGAATCATTACATTAGTGAAGGCAGCTGAAGTCAGCCCTCGTAATGGTAATAGTAACAGTAATTGTTATAATAACAGCCAAAAAGCAGCACAATGGTCACCAATTGTTTGACAGTCAGAGTCTGTATGCTGAACTATCATGTTCCTTATAAAGACCGAAGAACTGACCGAAGGTATAAAGTGATATGGTCCTCCAGGGTATCAGTCAGGATTAAGTTCAGCTATGTACAAAAGTAAATTCAAGTTAGCCGTGGCCTAAACACATAGGACTTTATTATTTCATATAATATGGTCAGAGATCAGCAATCAAGGGCTTATATGAGTTTCACAAAGTTGTGAAAAACTCAACTGATTACAACTTTTAATTTCACTATTTTGCTGCGGTCATTTTCTGTGAAGTACAAAATAGCCACTGGAGCCTTGGCTATCATACCTGTATTCCAGCCAGGAGGAGGAATGAAGGGCAGAACATTTTATACAATATTTTTACTTTTTTTAGAAATTGGTCTTGTGACCAAAACCTCTCTAAGGGCTGTAGACAATCCAAGTCGAATTTGTCTAATCTTTGGAGATTTTAATAGGGTATATATAGTGCAATCTGCCCGACCATCTACAACTTTCTGGATGACAGACATGGACAGGAAGCATCACAATGCCAGAATATGGAGATTTTCAGCAGGGAGAGATGTAAACTCTTCTTTGAAGGGAAAACAGTCTGTGGTAAACGCAGAGATCTATCAACATGAAAGCTGCCCACTCTGTCACTTCCTGGAAGAAGTTTGCCATTGAATCATCAAGGCAAGAATTGGGTGAATTTCCGTGAGTGATTATGGCAATGTGAAATCAGTAAATTATCGCACCGTGAAAGTTTTAGTTTCATGAATTCTCTTCCCATCTCGAATGTATATGTACGATGGTGACTCAAAGCTTATAGAGGATATCATCTCTAAGATGAAATGTCTTTCCTCACATATTCATGTTGTCTCCTTCACACCTGAAGTCCTCAAACTGGAATACCCTATTACTGTAGGTGTCAATGAACCCTACATAGAACCAAATATTCAGTGCTGGAGACATAGGTAAGGAAACATGCAGAGGTAAGCAATCACTTAATTTTGAATTAACAAGTAAATCAAGACCCTTTCTCACTGTTCTTGGAGGGTAAGTTCCTTGGATATTGTTGTATGGCCTTTGTACTACTTACCCCCAAAGCATCAACCTCAGGCAGGCAGTGTTTCCAAACACTTATTTCCAGACTAGCTGCATCAGAATTGTCCATGGTGCTTTTGAAGACAGATTCTTAGATCCCAGAATAAACATACTAAATATGAATGGGTGGTAGGTAGGTAGAGGACCAGATGATTCTATTTTTTACTTGAAGATACTGGAAAAAATGTAAATCAAAGAACTCAAGAATGGTTAATAGTTAACACGTACAGATAGCTTATAGTTCAGACCATAGGTAAATATGAATAATAATCTGAGTGATTTGATATTAGCTCAGTGTTGTAATACTGAACAGAGAGACTGGAATAATAGGCCACGGCACATTTCTTACTTTTTAGTGGGAGCTTCATTGAATATTCCCTCCCCCTCTATTTTGTCATGGTACTGGAATATTATGCTCTTAGAAACTGGTTTTATTCATCTGACAACTAACATATTTCTCCAATTCCCCTTTGATCATTAATCAAATAGTTCATGGTGTATAGTATGATATAGCATGATAGTACATTTATATTTCAGCCTGAGATAGCTTTAATAAATCATAAGGATATATTATGTTGGTAGTTGTATAAATTATGCAAATTTTCTCTATACCAAAAATTTAAAAAAATACGGAAATAGGACAAAATTTTAAAAAAGAAAATCTGAGTAATTATTTTTTCTCAGACAATAGGCACATATATTTGACTACTATTTACCAATAAATGAATATTTTATAACAGACTGAAACTAAAGGAGTCATGAAAAATGTACGCATCTTGGTTCAGTTTCTCTTCTTTGTGCTAGCTATTTGTGTTCCTGATCACAGAGGAAAGATACAATGCTTTGGATGTATTATTCAGTCAACAAATTTTACTAGGTTTCGTTAATGAGCTAGACCTTGTGCTATATTCTGAATACATAAGACAGTAGGACATGGTTTAATTGAATGAAGAGAAGAAAACTAAATAAATAATTATAAAACCGTTCTTGGGGCTACAATAAAGTAATGGGTAAAGGGCAGTGTGAGCAGGGAAAAAAGGAAAAACGGTGCCCAAGAGCACTAGAAAAACTAATCAGAGAATTGGAGTGTGGTTTAAAAATTCAGTTGGTGTTAATCAGGAGAAGGGAGCAAGGAAATATAAGAGCAAGTGGTGAGGGGCATGGGCATCTATGCTGGTTTATGTGGGTTTATGCAAGAACAAGGTGGATTTAATGGGCTAAAAGTTTGTTTGGATTTTAGGCTGCAAAGGAGACCTATACTTCTGGGGAAAAATGCATTTTCAAGGACAGAAATTTTCCTTTAGCTTGAAAAAACTAAAAGAAGGGACAAAATATATAACGAAAACAACAGTTTTTAAGGCACTAAACATAAAGCCACAAAGTACACTGATGCCTGAGAGACATAAAACAAATGTGGTGAGAGTCAATGTTGCCTCAGTCTGCAATTTATAATCCCAGAGTGTAGTGCATGAAGCAGCAACCCAAGCAGAACCCTGCTGATTCTGGAATAGAGGGATGGAGCTGACAGTCCCGTGAGACCAAAGAGGCCTGAAAACTCCGGGAGATACCACAGAGGAGAGAGCTTCACTCCTATGCAAATCCTGACCCCTTCAGAGTTCCCTTTGAGGATTTAGCACAGCGCTGATCACTACAGGCATGTGAAGAGATTGTCTGAAGTGGGGTGTGGCATGGGAAGGAACACCTGCAAGGATTAGAGGTCACAGTTTCTGGCACTCACACAGGAGTGGGGAATAGTGTCTGTTCTCTCTAGCCAAAGTGGAAAACCTTGTAATTCTCAAGATAATGTGTGATCAGACGTCTATTGCTTAAATAGTGGGGAAAATTAGTTCTAGACCAAAACCCATTCTTTTAAATAACAAAGCTTAAAAGCAAGACTCTAAAGGATCAAACTGTTTCCAAGTAACATGACTACATATAAATGTATCATTTTAGGAATACAAAAATGTCCATTGTACAACAAAGTCAAGTCCATATTGCTAGCATCCAATAAAAAATGAGAAGGCATGTAAAGAAAAAGGAAATTATTATCCGTAATGAGAAAAATCAGTCAATCGATACTGACTCAGGATGACAGTATCAGGAAGAAGACCTTCTCTACCCTTTGGTCCTTCCGGTGGATTTAGAATCAAATTGACATGAGACAGATTAACAGGAGAAAATCAAATTTAATAGTTGTATATACGGGGAATCCACACAGACGCACAATTCCAAAGACAGTGAGGCAACAGGAAGCTTATACAAGCTAAGGAGAGGGGTAGGGTCTGAGGATACAAAAGGGAGGAAGGCAATTAGCAGCAAGATGAAAGATGTTTTGAAAAACAAAGGTTGCCCAATTATATGGGTAAGTTTCTTAGGTAAAGAGGAGTATCTATTAATAGCTCTCTTCCTGTACAGGCTCTCCTTTCCAGTGTAAATTTAAGCAGTTGTAGGGGGAGCAGAGAGCTTTTTCTGTGTCTGCTGGGTTTTAATTACTTTTAATTCGAAATAACCTATGTGCTGAAATGGCACATTTTGGGGTATCTCATCCTGTACCCCTTCAACGTAGATGAAAGGATTAGTAGACAAAGACATTAACTCGGTTATTGTAACTATTTTGCCTGTTGTAGAAGCTAGAGGAAAGACTGAATATGTCCACGTGTGACATGGAAGATATAAAAAGTTCTGCAACAAAATTTGGGACCTGAAAGCTACAATATCTGGAATGAAAAACATACTGCATAGAATTTGCAGTTGAATAGACATGGCAGAAAGAAAAACTAGTGAACTTGAAGTCATATTAATAGGCCCTGTCCAAAATAAAACACAGAGGGGGAAAAAAGTGCTAATAAATGAGCAGGGTTTTTAGTGAGTTGTGGGATGACTATAGGCAGGACATTTGAAAGGGGTAAGGGGCAAACAGAAAATATGTTTTAAGAAATAAAGGCTAAAAAGTACCCAAATTAATAAAAACTATAAAAGCACTGATTCAAGAAGCCCCATAAATCCCAATAACAAGATACATGAGGAAAACTACAGTTACATCATAAGATTGCTTTAAATCAACAATTATATATATTTATAAAAAAAAGTTTAAAAGCGGAGGAAAAAGAAACACATTATACTCAAAGGAACAAAGATGAGGATGAGAACATATTTCAAAACAATGTGAGCTAGAAGACAGTGGAGCAACATCTTTTAAATATGGAAAGGTTAAAAAATAAACTAACAAAATTAAAAACAAAACAAAACAAAAAAGAAAACAAAAAGCAATCAATATAAGGATGTTTTTGCCAAGGGAAAAAAACATAGACATTTTCAGCCATATAAGAGCTAAAAGAATTAACAAGCTTGCACAACGATAAATGTAACAACAATCCTTCAAACAGAAGCAAAATTATAGCAGACATAGTTCTAGATCTACACAAAGGAATAGCGTGCACCGGAGAGTAACAATGTACACAAAGTTTTTTTTCTCATTACTAAAATCTGCTTGAGATAGTCAACTGTTTCAAAGTGGTTACAGTATACTGGGTACTGTGTAATATATGTTGAAATAAAATGTATGACAACAAGAGCACCACAGTTGGGAGGGGAAAAACCATACTGATGTAGGAAGTCATACAATATCACTTGAAGGTAGATTGTGATAAAGTATGGATATGTACTCCAAGCCCTAAAGAAACCACTAAAATAATACAACAGAGATTTATAACGAATAGGTCAACAAAAGCAATAAAATGGGATAAAAAAAAAGCATGCAAAAGAAGGCAGAAAAAGAGAAACCAATGAACAAAGAACAGGTACAAAAATAGAAACCATAGTTATTCTGTGTTCACAGGTATGTTGTTCTGGAAAGATCTGTTTTAAATTAAAAGGTGCATATAAGGTGCATGTTAATAAAACCTAACTTGAAACCCAAATGCCTATCAACAGGTGAATATAGAGGTAAAATATGATACATTCACATAGTGGAATATTATTCAGCAATAAAAGAACACATTTTTGATACATGCAATAACATCAGTGAATCTTAAAATTTTTGGCAAAAGAACCCAAGCAAAACTGAGTACATACCGTATGATGTCATTTATATTAAATTCTAAGGAAGTTCAATGAATCTGTAATGATTAAAATTAGGCCAGTGATTGAAGATGGAAAGGTGGAGGATAGAGAGAGGGAGAGGGAAACTTTTGGGGGTGATGGATATGTTCATTATTTGGCTTGTGACAATAGCTTTGCAGGTATATACATAAATCAAAAATTATCAAATGGTATACTTAAAATGCGTGTAGTTTATTGTATGCCATTTATACCTCAATACAGCTGGCTTTTTAAAAGCCATAATGGAGGAGGAGAGTGGGGATAAAACTAAATGTATAGACTGTGGAAAGACTGTGAAGGAACCTTGAATACTATGGAGTTCTAAGTTTGATCTTCAGACTGTATATTTCAAACTGGGAAGGCAAGTGGGCCTGACTGTAGGCAACCCATTGTTGTTTTAATCGGATCAACACTGCCTTTTACTTTAGAGATAAGACCATTTCAATTAGAAATTCTGCAGTTACTAAAGCAGTTGTGAAAACCACTGCCTTGTTAATGGGGATAAGTCGCCAGCCTTGCAGGACTGTGAGAATGGTGGTGGTCTACTCATTTCTCCATTTCCCTTTTTCTTCTAGTTTCTCCATAATCCTCTACTAAGGCGATCAGGAAAAATGAATCCCATGTTCTCTGTGCCCCTAAAACACTATTTCTTAATCTTTTAAAGGGAGTTGATTTTTTAATTTGTTTTTAATTATTGTTCCTGACTTGTGATGGCTCACTTACTTTGATTTTTTCTTACCTTGGTGTCGGCCAAAGTGTCCGTGCAAGTCTTGCACAAGAGATGTTTTAATAAATTGAACAAAATTAAATTATTTATCATCCTAGAGAAGGGAATACATCATTATAAATTCATCTTGAGACCTAATACTACGTGTTGTCTCTCTTTTTTTTTTTTAAGAATAATGTGCTTAGAGTGGGGTTGCGAGATATATTTAGAGTGAGGGGTAAATGAAATAGAAAGGATAAACAAAATATAAAGTCAACTTACTCTCTTATCAAATCTGTCAAAAGTTAACCCTATTTTCAAAAATTTTCCTTTTTATAGAGTATGGAGAAGAGAGAAAGAAACGATTTTTTTTGCACTGTAATTATATCCAAGTCTCATTATGTTAACAAATTTAACCCTCGCTACAGTCTTTTAATCTATCCCTTATTAGCTTTCCTTCAGAAATAATGAACCTGAAACTTTAAACAGTTAAATATATTTACCAAAGATCACAAAGCCAGAAAAATAGGCTAGGTTAGGATATGAACCTACATGTACATAATTTCTTCTTTCTTCTAGATCAACGTTTGCAAAACTTGGTTTCCTGGGTCATTACCAACTAGATAATTACAATGAGTTTCATGCAATAAGGTTTTCACTTTTAAATTAGTTTGGGGGGAGAAAAAGCTGAATAGTAAATTGGGTGTTTGCATATTAAAGGCTCAGTTCACTCCTAAAGAAAAAGAATCTGCTTATACTTGTTTAACTCAGCATTCCATAAACTTACTTGGTAATAGTGTCCTTTAGAAGACACCATTTAATATAGCACGGTTTACTCATCCGCGGCACACAGTTTGACAAACATTGATGCTGCAATGTTTCAACATATACTATGTGCAAATCACTTATATAAACAGTTGGGTACTTACTATTCCAATTTTGACAAGGTAATTGGTATTAATTATACGGAAGTGAAGCTCAAAATACTAATTTTAAGAAATAGAATTTTTTGAACTTTTGAGAAACACTCCTCAGGCATTTCTTCTTAAACCAGGAGGAAAAAGACATCACAGAGCACAAGTGAGGTAGCATTTCAAGTAGAAAGAAGTGGGTAAGAGAGCTAACAGTCACTACTGAGTTGAACAAAACACTATGAAAATGTTCTAGAGTGTTAAGGGTATTTCAATGGCATAGCCATGGTTTGAATGGAGATTTTAAGGGAAGTAAGGAAGTAGAGACCATGAACAAAGATGCATTTGCCAAGTCTGAAAGGGAGAAACAGGTGGTCCAAGAAGGATTCCCTTTTCAAGATGGGAAGGTATGGTGCCTACTGACAGAGAAAGTGTCCAGATTTAGAGAGGCAAAGATTAAAGACATAGAAGATTCAAAAAAGCAAGCTCTAGTAAGGGTCAAGAATGAGTTGCATGTAATCTAGGTGAATCCTCACATGGCTGGGAGATTATACATGAAAACATGCTTTTTGGAGAACTACTTAGCAATATAAACCAAAAACCCCATTATTGATCATATTTTTGACTTATACCACTATTTGATAATTTATCCTATAGAAATAATTCAACAGATTGAGATTTTTGCACATATAATGTTGTAAATTATAATGATTGAACACATGTTCTTTAATTTCCATGTATTTTTGATAAGGAATGGGATACTCAATTGTTTTTTTTCTTCTGTACTTTGTTTAATGCACAGTTTATTAGCATGAAGTAGTACTTAACAGTCAACATTTTACGTACCTTAAGTAATCAATTGTACTTGGGGTGCCTGGATGCCTCAATTGGTTAAGTGTCTGATTCTTGATCTCAGGTCCTGTGTTGACCTCAGAGTCGTGAGTTCAGGTTCTGCGTTGGGCTCCACACTGGGTGAGGAACCTACTTAAAAAAAAAAAAATCAATTGCACTCAAATTAGAAATATCATTATATGCTAATCAAAACTTTGCCTTTATATTGAAATAAGTTTTTAAAAGAGTTAACAACATGGATTTAAATTAGATATTTTATTATTTCATTCTTCCTCTAATGCTGATTGTTAGTCTAATTTTAATTCTTACTTATGTCTTTATAGATTTGTCCTACCAATGCAGCAGTAACTTTATATATTTATCCTCATCCTAGGGATTCAGGTAAAAATAAAGCCATCTCATATTCATCAAGGTTGTAGGATTAGATTATCTATCTATTCTTTATCAGGACGTAGGGTATTGCAACTGCATTAATTCATAAACTACTCAGGCTGAGTTCATGGGTCAGTAAGTCAATAGTTATACCTCTTGCATGGGATTTGCTGCCTTTTTAATATTAAAGTTTATTTTCATATTTTGATATCTGATGTTTTACATCAAAATGTTTGTTTTAAGTTTTACCTGGCCAAAAGTACCTAATCTTTGGTTCTGTCGTTATGATATATGGACCTAGCTTGCTGGTGTAATTGGAGGTTCATGTATGTCTTCTCAGTATCTCACTGTAATTAGCACGGTCATCTGGAGGTTTGATGTACATGGAGATGGAGGATACGGTCTGCATTCTCAGTGCTTTTCTTAGGCCAGTTTGCTAATTCATCATTTTGGAACATAAAGTTAACCATCCTCTCCTGGTACAGTTATTGACTGTGAATATCAATTCCTCCTCCATTATTCCCTCCCCCAACAATAAAAATAGTCTTTACCGCCTCACCGTGGTTTGTCTGTGCTAGGAAACATTTACAAATAATCTGTTCAGCTAACTCTATGCATATATTTTTGTGGATCCTAGCCAGGACTCTAGCTTTTTTAAATGTATTTTACATACTAAATTTCATCTGAAGTAATGCTTAATCCCAAACAATGATACAATGGATGAAAATTTTAAGTAGAAGAAAATCTTTCAGTGCAGGAAGTATTTTGAACCTGAAATCATGTCAAAATAACAATCACCTACTGTATGTAAATGTAATCAAAATAATGATCATTTATTTATGGGGAAAAAGCAAAGCAGAAAAATATTGTATTCCAATTGTAGACTTATTCTCTATTTTCTTCGTTTTGAATAAAGAGTTATGTCAGGAAATTGATTGACTAGGTTTGACTTTGTTTTTGTCTTAACTGATAAATGTTGTGATAAGTTTTATAAGACCATGAAATTGTATTGTTGCCAAATGGCATGCTTATGCAAATTCTCCAGAAGTCTTTTTTTCTAACGATAATTATAGTTTCCGTGTCATAAGTACCTATTATGTGGCAGGCACTGTGGATAGACTATCTAATTAATTTTTCAGACAACCCCACGAGAAAGGTATTACTATCCCCACATGTGGATGAGAAAACTGAAGATAAGAGAGGTTAAGTAATTTGAAAAAGGTCATTCAGCTAAGTGCCAAAGCCAATATTTAAAGGTAAGCATGTGTGAGTCCAAAGTTAGCATGCTCTCCCCTTATATTTTTCTGCCTCTGTCTTGTAAGTCAGAGATAGGAAGAGGATATGAAAATGAGCATTTTAGCTTTTGGGTATACTTAAAGGCTAGAGTAAAACACACACACACAAACGCACACACGCACACACACACACACACACACACACTCTTTAAATGTTGAATTGAAAATGTATGCGTATCTTTTCTATGTATTGGTATGTATTGGTGTATGTGTGTGTGTCTCTCTATAAAATTATTAAATGTTGGATTTTTAAATATTGATAAATACTTTGCATCAAGCATTAAAATACTTACAGTTGAGGGTAGGTGTTTACTTGATTATGTGCTGTTTTGCTTGGACAAAAGTAGATCTCTCACAATGCCACAAGAGTGTTTAATGTTCCACTAGTCTAGAGAAACTGATATATTTTTGAAACAGCATGGCAGAATTTTATTTATGATTATAGATCTGTGTGATGTTCGGAAATCTTTTTCCGTTTTCTCACTTTCTTCTTTGTTGTAACAAGATTTCATGAAAAGCATATGCTTACAAAGTGCTGATTAGATCAAGTTGGGTGAACCGGGTAACACCTTGGAAAGACAGCACCATATCAGACATCAAAATTACTTCAGAAATTTGGAAAAGTGTCTGTAAACAAACAGGATAAAATGATGTTTGCTGACGAGGAAGGAAAAAACAAGAACAATAAACTGAAAATCATACATGATTAGTTCCTTGTGCCTTTAGAGCAGAAAAAAAAATCCGCAAGGTGCCGCTAATGTAATGTAGCTCCTAGGAAAGTATGTGTAGACCTTGTGCATATTAACAAGGGCATCTGGGGTGGGGGGTGAAGGTGTCCTTGCAATCTCAGTTACTTGTCAGAGCTGACCTCTTCCTAGCTCCTAGTGGTGACTGTACTGACACCAACGCAGGACTCTCCACTATGCAAAATTCCATGGGAACACAGTTCAACAGAATATCGTGACTTCTCTGCGTATTAGCAAATGGAATTTGCAATGCTTCTTCCGTGATTCCAACCTTGGTGGCTGAAAAGAAAAGAAGGGAAACAGAAAGCTTTTTTGCCATCATGTAAAGTTTAGTAATCATATTAACAATGCTAACAGTAACCAAACATTTAATGCAGATGTTATTTATTACAAAAATAAAATGATCACCCTTAGTAAACTTCAACAGAGGTTTAAAGAGATAATGTCAATGACTAACGTCACAATCTGGTAGGTATAGGTGTTGGGACTCAACGCAGACGTGCTGGGTCTACAATGCCTACATTTCAAATTCCTCCTCCTGCCACTGGCTTCTCTGGCAGCTGCTCAAGTCCATTCCTGTGGCAGAGAAATTTGAGTTACCTGGCTTCCTTCACTTAAGATCTTTTGGACCTTGGAACCCCATATTGTTCCCCAATGACCCCCCTTCCTAATGCTTTATACCCTCCAACCCATTTCTGCCTTCCACTAGTGCCTTTCTCTGATTAGAACACCTACCTAAAATTGGAGGAGAGATTTGCTTCTCCCCACTAGATAGTGCATGTTTACCCTTTTGCAGGATTGAGGAGGGAAGCTAGCCCTTCTGCATTTGGGGTTTCCTTCCTTTTTACTCTTCTTCATTCCGGTACTACTTCACCTTATCATAAAAAAATATTTTGTCTTCTATCCTGGAATGATTTATATTAACTAAGAAAAAGTATATGCTTAAGAAATCAAAGGACCCAAGGATTACATGGAAAAACAAATTCTTGAAGTTTTGGGAAGTGAGAGCACTGAATAGGAAATTAAACATAATATCTAAAGGGCAAAGATACAGAAGACAAATAAATATCTTAAGACAGATGGATGGTGGTGGCTGATTCTATTTGCATTGAGGATATGCTGGACATCAAGAGCTAAAACTAATCAGTTTAATAAGAGTTTACCTAGTGCCAACCGTTTGGCTGGATGCTAGGAAGAAAACCAAAGCCCCTGCCTTCACAGAGTCTGGAAGCATCCAACATCAATGAGGAGTAATTGGAATAGAGTAACAAATACTCTGGCAATGGCCAGCAGAGAATAATAATGCTACCTCTGAGGGGAACACCTATTTAATCCCAGGGATTACAGAGAAGAATTCCTTTGATAAATGATGTTGGAGTCAAATCTTTTCATGAACAACTTAAATAACCATGTAGCTGACCCATCTGGCTCACTGATCTCTTAGGAGTTTGACTTTCTTATGACTGATGATAAAAATACGAAGCTTGGAAAGGTCTTGATTATGAGATGCAGAAGTTAGAGTAAGAAATCATTACAAAGATTATCAATAATAACAATAATGATAAAGTATTTGAAAGTTCTCACTTTAGCCCAGCATATCTGTCTGAATGACTTAAGAAGTACCAATGACTCTGTAGTTCTATCTGGATAAAAGTAAAAAACGTCCTACTCTCGCTAAGGCTGCTGATCCTTCCAGTAGTAAAAGAGGTTCTGAAACGCAGGAAGAATTTCTCCTCTTCTTTCTTATGCAAGACACTTATGCCCCACCCTTGATCTCCTCATTACTGGAAACTTCCTTCCCCCTAAGCATAAGCCTCTGGCTTCTGAATTAGATCAATAGCTCAGGCACCTTTTAGAGCTGCTGGTCTATAGTTTTCTACATGTCCGGTGCGTATCGCCCACAGACTGAGAATGTTCAAAACTGAGTGAATCATTTCTTTATCCTCAAACCTATTTGACTCAGCCCTCTATTCACTCCCAACACCTCATCAAAGACAACTATTATTTATCTCTTTTAAACAGCTATTGACAATTGGCTTTACCTAGTGTCACTTTTTTCCTCCCTCTACTTTCATTGATCTTTCAATTTCTTGAACACATCACTTTTATTATTTTCTTTTCCAGGCCCCGCAAACCTGGTTTCCCTCTGAAACTTTTTCCGTCTAAACTATTACTTACACCTGTGAATTCCTATTCAAGCGTCAGGTCTCAATTTTGATGTCACTTCCCCCAGAAGGTTTTCACTGATACCCATAGTTTGTATTACAACTGCCATTCCCTCTACTCATTTAAAAATATTTATCAACTACCATATATGTTCTAGGTACTGTTGATTTTTTAATGACTTTCATAAGGACAGCAACCAAATAAGGACAGGTCTGGAAAGTCATAGAATACCCATAAGGCACGCCAAGTAAGTAAGGTGGATATTTAGGTTACCAAGAAACTAGCCAGGCTGAGAAGGGAAGTGAGAGCATTTTGAGCAGAGATGACAGTGTGAGTCAATCACAAACAGATACAGGATTCAGGGTGGAGAACTGTGTAGTTCAGTAAGGTAGCGGAGGCTTCTTCGTGAATGAAAAGAAGTTTATAGCAAACAGACACTATGGTTATCACGTACATTGGTTAAAAAAGAGGAAGAGAGTTAGGGCAGTAACTAGAAAACTATCTGAAAATAAGGAGTGGTACATTTAATTTGTTTTCTGTAAAACTTTGAGAGATATTTAACTTGAAGGGGAATATGAACCAAAGAACTGTACATTAAATGCAAGAAGAAGAGGATTTAATTCAGGAAGAAAATCACACTTGTGGCAGGAAAGGAAGGAGACTAAAGCCTGGATAGAAGGACTCCTTGGCCAGGAACAAAGGAAGGAAAATACTGGTGAAACTGGAGGAAAAGTCAGGATTTTATCATTATTTTTATTGGTTGCTTGAAAGTGAGAACACAGAAGATTACTTTTTTCAAAAAATTCATTATCTCTACGAAGAAAACATTATTGTCTGCTGAAAGTTAGGAAGGAAAACATAAGAAGAATGACAAAGTTTTGGAACAGCTAAGGCAGGAAAGAGAATGGGGATGAATTTGAAATGTGTGCAGAAGTCTGCACTGTGCTAATGGATCGTAGAGTGACTCTCCACTTTAAACACCACCGATGGTACATCAAGAGTTTCCTGGGAGTAAGAAGAATGTTTCGGTGGTGGGACGATCCAGTCAAGGTCAAAGGGTTCCTTTATCAGAGCCTCTAATGGTTACCCTCAGCCCTTCCTCTGAAAACTCTGCCTTTCTCTTAGGTGACACTGCTCCTGCAAATTTCCTGGGAAGAGATCTGCTTTCTAAATTAGGAGATGTTCAATTGGCCTCTCAAAATCGGACTCCTAGATCAGGCTTATAAGAAACTCCATTAGCCAATCCAGATTTAGTAATCTATATTGATGGCTCTTAGGCCGAAAATTCTGAAGGGAAATATCAAGCTGCACATGCTAAACTACTAAATATGAACTATGAGAAAATTTAACTCCACTCAGGCTGCAGAATTCTTGGCCATCACTCAAGCATGGCAAGTAGCAAATGGCAAAGTTCCAAGTATTTACAGTGACAGCAGGTATGCTTTCAGAGTGGTCCATGACTTCGGTATGGTCTGGAAATGGAAAGGATTTTAAACATCAAATGGTGCACCTAACAAAATGGATCCTAGGCTGCTGATCTCCTCTCGGTAGTGTTTAACCTGTCAGTCACAAACCCACGTAAAACTATTGAAGTAGCTTTGGGGGTTGTTCCATCACCATCCACACCACTTGAACATTTACCATTAGAATTCATTCAGTTGCCTCCTTATACAAGGTATCAACATGTACTTGTAATGTTGTGTCTGTTTTCTAGATAGGTAGAAGCTCTCCCTGTCAGAAACCTGATGCTGCCATGTAGCAAAGAAATTAGAAAATGTTCTCCCGCTATGGGGAACTCCATGCAAAATTTCAAGTGATTGAGGCATTCACTTGCCTGAACAGGACATAAAACAGTTGGACAATGTTATTCAGACGTTGTGGTGCTATCAGTGTCTCTGTCATCCCCAGTCTTCAGGGAAAGTTGAATATACCAGTGGTATTTTGAAACTGAAATCAGCAAACCGACTGACACCACAGAATTCCCATGGCCTGAAGTGTTACTGTTAACCCGTATGACTTTAAGGTCAGCACCTTTTGGGGAAACATAAATTGACACCATATGAAATCGTCACTGGGGACCTTGCCCATGATGACAGAACCCATATACAACCTGCCCTTGCAAATTCTGTTATGATCCAATACTATAAAGCACTATACAATATTCAAAAGCTTAGTTTTAACATGTCAAGGAGGCTTTCAGAGATCCTCCATGTGATGGGGACTTTGTACCCTGTACACCAGAACCTGGAGTGTGGCTGTTGTGAAAAAGACATCAGTGCAAAATAGCACTTGAACCTTGGTGGTAAGGGCCCTACCAGGATTTTTTTTTAACTTGTCACAGGGCCATCTAACCTTGTCTATATCTCTCAGTTAAAGAGAGCTTCCCCAGACTTTGGACTTGCCACCTTACAGCTGACTTGAAATTAAGGATTAAAAAAAAAAAAAAAAGTTTTCCCCTGAGGCAAATAATAGCTCAATGTAGACAGCTTCTGCCCAAGATCATGGAACAAAATTCTGCAGAAGTCCTTTTTTTTTTTTTCTTCTGGGACTTAATTTTACAATTGTTGTGTTATTACTGACTTGCAAAGTAACTCAAGATGTTTAAACTATTGCTTATCTTTATGTTTGGAATTCTTCCCACCTAGACTGAATACCCACTGAGGTCTACCATTCAATGAATAGCTTTTTTACTAGTCAAAATGATTGTTGGTCATGTAGTTGTTTAAATGCTCCAGAAGCCTCCCAATTAATATTATAACAAACTCCTATACATGTTTGGATGACTAATTCAGGAGTATGGCTTTATGAAAAGGTCTGGTGTAGTTCTCTTGGTCATTCAACTTCATGGCTGACTAATCTGACATTGCAAAGTAGCCTTAGAGGTCAAGGGATGGACCATAACCACTGTTAACTTCATTGCTGCTAACCTGTCCTATGAATAGAGAACCTTAATGGTACTGGACCTGATTTGGGTCGTGTGCCAGACTCACTCTGTAATCAAACCCTTTGGTTTGATTCAGATGAGGGAGACTAGAGTCCTAAATATAATGACACAGATTTACAATCAGATAATGACAACAATACCTTTAATTAAATTGTCAAGGAAATTATTGAAGCTGTACACTGGTTCAATGAAAAATCAGTAGGTAAATGGGATGCCTCCATAATACCCCCATTATATAAAGTAAATAACAGTTTCACTTATTGGAGAGACCAATATTCAGGGCACCATTGGAAAAAAACATCAATCATTTATCAACAATAATATGATATATGGACTGTTAAACCAAATTCATAGGAACTTTTGTTGTTGTTGTTGGTTGTTCCATTTCAAACTTGAACCACGCCCTTTAAGATGGGAGTGTGCTGATGCCTACATGACAAAGAAGAACCATGATGTCCACCTTTCCTTTGATTGGTGAGTCAAGGGATCCACGCTAACTTTCTCTCTTAACAATACTGGGTTATTCGTCCTTGGTGGTAATAAAATACACAGAGTTTTCCTACTCAATTGGACCCTGTGGTTTAGGTTATCTTGCTCCCCAAATGACTAAAGATGAGTCCTTAAATGCCGGCCAGATTCTAAACTCAGAATCATTTGTATATAAACTGACTCGTCATGAGCTTCCAAACCCTGTTATTCAGAAAAGCTCTGGTTTCCATACATTTGTCAGAAGGCTTTTTCCTCAGTTAGGAGGTAATTAATTAGAAACACCACTTATTAATATATCTGCAACTACTGAAAAAAAAAACCTTCAACGATCCCCTAAATGCTCTCCAAGCCGTACAAACTGAAATTAATGGTTTGTCTTTATTGATACTCCGAAACAGGAAAGTCCTTGATGTCCTTACTGCTCAACAAAGAGATTAGTGTGCTATAATTGGTGAAAAATGTTTCTATGTTGACAAATCATTTGTCACAATTGTTATCCAAAATCTAAAGGATCTTAAAGACCAGAAAAAAATTTTTCATCAGATAAGTGATCTCTCTTCCATAGATCTGGTTCAGTTTGTTCAACCTTGGCTTCTGGTAATCTCTGCTCTGGGAAATTTTTTAATCCTTGGCAAGTGTTTTCCTTATAGACATCATATGAACCTTTCCTTTGTGTACCCGGGAGAGTTTTAAATACCTGTCAGCAGCCACTTACACACTAAGTGGTATCTGTCCTTAAGGATCATGCAACTGGATGAAGTCAACATTAACCACATAAATGATGGGATGGTGACTACATACATGACCCTCCAGCCCAAGCCTCCAACTCATCTCATGGGAACAGCTAATACATGAGTCCTCACCCTGACTATAGTACTGTGGTCACTGAGAGCAATGTTACTGGTTGATCATGCTCTCAGCCTGCTTAGAACTTGACCAAAAAGAGGAAATTGTTAAAATTGAATACAAATGAAGAACGCCACTTGAAAATTCCCTAAGCAGATGAAACCAGTTAGTCATACAAGCAAAGCGTAATTTCACCTATTTTGCAAGACAAATGAAATCAACTCAACCTGGGTCACTTTTTGCTTATGCGTCTGAAAATCATAAGCGAAACTTAAATAGGTCCCCAAAATGAATATGAAGTCACCACTAACCAATTCTCTTTCATTTCAGAAAATTCTAATATTGTAACCAATCGCTGTAAAAATTAAACACTCACTGCCTTCACACTAGAAAAGCTGCCTTACGACAATGTACCTCTAAGCCTCATTCATGTTTTGGTTTGAGTGCTCCCAGTTTGCAAGCTGTCTTTTTGGTGTATGCACAGTAAGCTTTCACTAATTACTACTTAAGTGATTCCCTGGTTTTGCTTCTGTTTGTTATGAACTTTCGACAGGGAATTGTAAATTAAAGTGTTAGGACTCAGAAAATAGACAATTATAAACAATTCCTGAATTTTTCTCCCGTCATCATTGCTGTTATTGGCAGGTGTTCTACACTCTTCTGCAGTCTATTTTAGTCACTGGTGCAAATGGAAGCTATACAAATGCTTTCATAGAAGTTTGAGCTAAATTAAAGCTAACAAATGCATGATCGAAAAGGGGAGTTAATGGGAAAAGTATAATGCAGATTCCATCTATGCTCATTTCTAAAAAGTAGCAGAAAGTACTATAAGGTAATGCATTTGTGGTTAGAACTTGATTAGTCCATTAAACATGAGTCATAGTTTTCTTCCAGCACATCTTAATTTTCAACGTAAATATTTTTCTGAAAGCCAGGTATGTGTTTTGAAGAAAATGAAGTTTGTTTTACTCATGGTTGGGAGATTTGCATGTACGATATGATTGACACCGAAAGAAATATTATGTAGAACAATTTTATGGCAGACATGCCCAAGGCAATTCAGATGAGAGAATTAATAACAATGCAAGCAAAAGAAATTCCTTATTAAAATTTTGTTAAATGGAAGTATAATTCATTAAAGATTATATCATTATAAAATCCATCATGCCAGTGGGGACTTCTGTGGCCTTGCTTAGTAAATTTTACATGATTTTTATGTCCTGAAATTGTGTAACGTTAAACTTAACTTGTGCCCTCAAATGTTAGACTTTTTTATGGCGCACCAAAATAACTAGCACAAAGTCTAGAACCACGTCGAATTCCTCAGGCATTTTAACATTTCAAAGAAAAAAATAAAATCATATTCAAAGTTCTTTACAAAGCCTTCTTCTGATAATAAAATGAATTTATTTGCATTAGAAAATTTGGAAGATAAATGCAACCTCTTGATTTCAATTGTAGTTTCTCCTATATCTTAATATGCATGTTTTTTCCATCGTTGACATCTTACTAAATGTAGCAAATATGAATTTTACATTCATGCGAACTCAAGTGTGAAATAATTGTATATTTTTTTATTTCATCTTAACAGACTTTCGCTTCTAACTCTAGCCTCTATTCTTCCTGATGACAGAAAATTTGATGTAGTTATTTCAGGCTTATACTTGGTCCTTTTTGAGTAAGACAAATCAGTCTAAGTTTCTTTTTCAGTAGGCTAGCATCTAACTTCCCTGGGCCCTCCGTACTATGGGTTTGGTGAGAACTAGTGGGTCCATAACCTCTCTGGAAAATGGTTATATTAAGACATAACCATTCTGTCTTAGGTCTCGTTTCACCAAGGGAAAGAGATTCTATTAAATTTGTAATATATTAGAGTCATACCCATTCCATTTTAAACTGAATAGGAAAAATAACTCATTCCTTCTCAATCCCAGCGGAAGGGATTTTCCATGAGATGGCCACAGAGACATAAAAAGTGGTACTCTAGTAAGCCTTGTCCGCTGTATTCTGCCTTTTTGGAAGGTAATGTGGTAATATGGAGCTAATATGGACATATTGCTTGTAGTTGATGCCCTCTTTTAACTTCAGAGGAACATGCTGATATAAACAATAGCCTCAGCTATGCTGCTCGGTAGAGTTTCAGCCTGAGTAGCTAGCTACCTTCAACTTTCTGAATGCAAAACTTGAAAGTTTGGCCACTCCTTTGGGGATAGATGTCTTCCTTGCGGAATCACTCTGATGATTCTAGCTATCTATCTTCTTTGCATATTTTTATGTCTTTACTTCCTTCTACCTCTCCGGAGCTCCTTCTTCTCCAGCTCAGAAAAAGTTGATCAAATCCGAAATGAGGGACATGAGTTTCTCCAATATTCATTATTAATTGCATAAAATCTACATTTGGCTTCCTCCAGGGTTTAGCTGTTCTCATTTTCAAAATACCCATGCTAGCAATTCAGATATCTCAGTTTTCAAAAAAATGTGACCCTGCTATATCTGTAAAGATTATTTACATTATCTTTTGGTATTGAATGCTTTTAATTCAATGAAAGAATAGGCTCAAGAAATGGTTTTGGTAGTGAAGGTACAATGAGATTGTTTTGGTAGAAACAAAAATAGCAGTTAGTATTTCCAAAATACATTAAATGTATATGAAATTTCATACCTGCTTTTACTCACTTGACATTGTAAGATGAAAAATGCCTCATATTATTATCACGTCTCCTTAAATATACTCAGGAGATATTCTTGAGATACTAACTGAATCAGGCAGCTCTTTTGCACCACTTCATATCCTCTCTGCCTCAACTGTACTTGTTTCACATATATGAGGGCTCTGATTAACTTTGTACAAGCACAGACTCACAGTGCCTCACACGATGCTTCACCCTGTGGCTCCCGTTCTCAGGCTTCTCTGTGTATGATCACGAGAGACTCCACTTAGCACTGATGATAGGAGCTGACATAGAACAATTGCCCACCAATGTAATGGCAATAAAGACTTAATTGCTGGTGGTCAGTGAGGTTGTGACAAGCCCTGACATGCAGTGACATCATAATTACTGTGCTTTTACCCGAGGTTAATTACGATGAGTTGCAGGTGACAGAGGAAGCTTCACAAAAGGTAACTGTGGTGATTAAATGATATGGAGACAATGGTTATTTATAAATTGTGCTCTGTTCTTATGACTGCATTAGGAGGTCTTGAAAAAGAATATGATGGTCAGGAAAGCCAACTGCTAAGGTAAGACATTCTGTGAAAACGGGCAATTTTGAAGGAGACGCTCATTTCTTGTAGGTACAGGCCAAACTGCTTAAAATTGAACCCATTATTTACAAAGCTACAAAGAGCCTCAAAGGAAACTGAATATATAGCTTTGCAAAGCCTCCAATGTCTAGTCAGGGTTCTAATAGGAAAAACAAAGTAGATTCTGGAAATTTCTATCTTCTGTATGGGAACATTTGATTGGCTGAGCCTGACACTCAGGTGCTCCTCACATCATCTGAACCTTCCAGGCCAGGAACAACAGTCCTTTTACCATGAGTGGGCAGAGTGATCTTTCTCCTCCCTAAGCCGTGCCCTCACATTTTTATTCTCCTCAGATTCTGCATTTCTACCCCTGGTGTTTCCAGCTTGGCTTCCAGGCCAAGGTCTTTGCAGAACCAGAGCTCTGAGAGCAATAGCCCACATGTTGAAGGAATTTCAGGATCTAACCAAAGTACAGTGTCAGTAACCCTGTAAACATATTTGGGATTGGATCATGAGGATCATGTCATCTTGTAACAAGAGATAAACAATTTAAGGCTTGATAGAAGTTTTACAAATGTGGGAGCATGTAAACATGATTGAGAATTCAGAGTTTTGGCATGCGGACCTAGATTGGTCTCAATATTTTGTTGGACGGCTCTCTGAAACCTCAGAGGAGCAATGAGCTGTAGTGAATTAGGAGAGAGATCCAGATATTTTTGGCAAATTATACGATGTATAACAAGTCTCAAAAATATAAGAATATAAGAATTGGGGGTGGCTGGCTAGTACAGTGGGTAGAACATGAGACTCTTGATCTCAAGTTCATGAGTTTAAGCCTCATGTTGGGCATAGAGCTTACATTTTTAAAAAAGAATAATATCAGGAATTGATTTTTTATGAAAGATCCCAGAATGGGCACCATGAAGCATGTTCTCTTGTGAGGGTTCAGGCTACATCCCTGCAGAAATCCAATGTCACGTGTACTAATGGAGGGAATGGAGGAGCTGGCACTTTGAGAAGCCCAGTGGTAACTGACCTTGGTAAACTGGAGTTACCTCTATTAGATGTTAGAAAATGAAAACAAAAACTCCCTAGCATCTCTATCAGGTGACTACCAGAGACAATGGGGTCATAATTGCTACAATAGGCATTAAAGCCACAAGGACAAGAATCAGTGTCTACATCCGCAGAGATCTGTGGCAATAACTAATAGATCATGGAGTTACTAGGGTCAAGATAGATGAATGGCCAAGTAAGTTGGTACTCAACTTGTCTAATAAAAAACAACTGATAGCTGGTGAGTAGAGGCTGATGTCAGTTTCTATTATGAACAATTGACACCCCTCACTAGTTCGTTGTCACGGAGTCCTTGAAGCAAAGAGTAGCAAATTCGGAAAGTGACCTGAGACTTAGGGTAAGGTCAGGGTAACGTTTCACTGGGCAAAGGAAAATGTCTGGATTATTTAATAACAGAAACAGATTCTGAGCTGACGGTGTGGGAAATAATGTAGCTTATGATTAAAACTTCTTGTATGGCTACTAAACAATAATGTGTTAGCTAGTAGAAATCTTTAAAAACAAAAATATTTTTGAATTTAGTTATTTAGTTAATGGTGACAATTTGATAGATACTATCAATATATGTTACCTCCTCTTAGATGAACAAAACACCAAGAAGCACTGGTATAAAAATTATAGAATTCTGTTCAATATGAGATCTACTGAAAATGCTTTAGGCTCAAATCCAGATATTATTTTGAATTGAACATATTCAGCACTTTAAATTCATCTAGCTGGAACTTTCTCCTTAAGTATGATTTTATTTATGTTAAAATGTAACACTTGCTTCATTTCTGCACAGAGATTAATGCATTTTCAGTTCAGTTATTCTATGTAGAAAGATTTTTATACATATTATTTACCTGTAAAATACCACTTAATATGTGATAGACATACCATCTGTATGCAATATATACCACATATAATATTATATATAGTGTTATAAACACAGATTCGATATGCTCATCATATTGCCCATCTTAGAAGTTAAAAGCCTCAGTGTAGCATGATTTGCTTTAGAGCTACCTCAGATATTTCATGTAGACTAAGATAAGTAAAACAGCCTATGTTTCAAAAGAGATTCATAATGAAGTTATTAGAAAGGTAGGTAAAAGGATTTTAGGCACAAAATTCAACAACATATTTTATCTATATATAATATGTTTGTTAGGTAGAAGAAGCTAGATAGGAGCAGTGGAAGGAAAGTCCTAAGGAAGCTTCATCCCTTGCCCAGAAAGATCACAGGGTCCTAAATTCTTGAGTGGGAATGGTAGAGCAGGCATTTAGTTAGACACGAGCTGAAAGCAAGGGTGGTGATAAATATCACAGCAGAAGCCTGAGAGCACAACATCCTAACTTCGTGACTTACAACGTCCTGACCTTATGGCTTCCAAGACCCTGGGGCTAACAGAACAGCCACAGGGCCAGAGTATGCACTCTCCTCTTCCACCTCTGCCCCAGGGTCACCCCTTCACTCCTTGTAATGCATTTGCATTGCAGTTATAGCCCCCTCCCATGGGTTCCTGTACAAACTTTGTAGGGTCAAAAAGTTCCCCTCCCAACTTGTAGGAGGAGTCCCCCTAACAATTGGAAGCGCCTCCATTAGAGACCACCCTGTCCATGACCCAAGACCCCCCTCCCCTCAACACACACACATAAAAGGAAAGAACCCTCAGGGCAGTAGCAACCTCTGGGCCTGCCTGCTCCCCCACCTTGAGAGTATCCTATCCTTAATAAAACTGTTTTCTCCTTTCACTCTGAGCAGCAACCTCTAATTCTTTATTGCATAGGTGCCAAGAGCCAAGACACACCCTTTTGTGCTGGCATGTTTATATAATAATTGTATTTTTCCTTTGGAAACGTTTCCTTCAGTAGCAATAGTTTTATTTTTTAAAAACAAGCAAGTTTTAAATACATAAGTGTTTATACAGCATTAACTAAAGATTGTATAGTTAATCACGTTATTGACAATATCAGAAATGAAAAAACAATAGCTTATGCAAGTTACAGGTGTCAGTATGTTCTTCAGCTCAGATGGAAGACATAAAGATGTTTTTCCTGTTTGCTCAATTTAACATATTCCTGGGGCGCCTGGGTGGCACAGTCGTTAAGCGTCTGCCTTCGGCTCAGGGCGTGATCCTGGCGTTATGGGATCTAGCCCCACGTCAGGCTCCTGGGCTAGGAGCCTGCTTCTTCGTCTCCCACTCCCCCTGCTTGTGTTCCCTCCCTCTCTCGCTGGCTGTCTCTCTCCGTCAAATAAATAAATAAATAAATCTTTAAAAAAAAAATTTAACATATTCCTTAAGAAAACACTTTCCATTGAACAACATATTTTACTATGTTTATTATTTTAAAAACTCAAGTGCATCACTGCAAGCAGTAATACAATTTTGAGGATGGAATTAACAATTTAATACTTTTACTTCCTTTTATTACAAAGCAGATTTTCTATAGAGATGTATATGCAACTCTGCCTACATAATACATTTCTCAATTCAGGAGGCTTTCCTTTGAATCTATTAATTTCCTGAAATGGAACACGTGCAGTGCTTTGAAAGACAGTGTTTCTTTTCCCAAATGGCCCCAAGATGAATTCTGTGAGTTAATCATTCCGTAAACAAATATTTACTCAACATCTTCTAAGCATTAGATAAGCAATGTAGAGCGTAATAGATGAAGTTGCTGATATCCAGGAGTTTACATATCTTTTAATAATCTAATAAGACATAGTGCTAAGCACAGCCATATGCTAATAAGAAAGTAGAATGTAACGTGAAAGAGGGTGAATTGAGCAGCTGCTCTAAAGGACAGCAATTATAAGTGTCTGGGAGGGGAGCCCACTTCATGTGTTTAAGCACAGAAAAGCCCGGGTGGCCAGACTGTGGTGCATGGGAGACAGGGGAGAGAGGTGAGAGAGACACATGACACCACGAAGGCTTTGGATTTTATTTTAAGTATAATGAAGATCTGCTAGAGAGTTGTAAATGGAAGGGTGGCGTGATAGGATTTAATCTACAGAAAGAGCAGAGGAACTAGCGGAGAGAAAGAATGGACAAAGGGAAACCAGTCAGAAGACTGTTGTAGACATTTAGAAGAGAGACGGTGGTGTCTTGAACCAGGTGGTGGTGACCACAAAACTTAAGATCTATTTCGGAAGTAAATTCTAAAGAACATAGCGTTGATTTGGATATGGGATATGAGAGGAAGGGCAGCGTAAGGGATGATGTGGTGATAAAGGTGATGCCACTTACTGAGATGGTGGAAGAACAGGAGATAGGAGATGGACATGGTGGAGGGGAAGTAAGAGTCATTAGTTCTCATTGCATTTCATTAAGTCTTAAATACTAGTTAGTTATCCACCTGTCTTAGTCTGTTCAGGCCACAACAAAATCACAGAGAAGGTAGTTTATCAGTAGCAGAAATTTATTTCTCACAGTTCTGGAAGCTGAAAGCCCAAGCTCAGAGCACCAGCATGGCCTAAGGAGGGACCTCTTCCAGGTTGCAGACTTCTTGTATTCTTATAAAGTGGAAGGGGCAAGGGACCTTTCTTCAATAAGGATGGGCCCCTTTAATAAGGATACTAATCCCATTCATGAGGGAATCCACCATCATAATCTAATCACCCCAAAGTCTCCAACTCCTGATATTCTCACCTTGGGCATTAAGTTTTAATATGTGAATTTGGAGAGGACACAAACACTGGGACCATTGCAAACTAGAAACATTAAAATGGTAGGACTAAGTTCTGAAGAATAATATAACCAATGAACAAAAACGGAGCAAAAGCTCATGATTAATTAGGAGCAGTAGTTAACTGCTCCTAAACCAATTGCATTTTGCTCAGAAAATATTATCAGTGCTGCTTTGACCTGAAAGTCCCATAAGACTCTGTGAACACTTTACTTAGTTCTAAGTATGGAGAACAAAGAGCCTCTAGGCATTTCGTATTTGTGCTTTGCTTGTGAATGAAAATTATACTCACCTCTAAGTGTATTGAATGCCCAACGTAGCTTCCCCAAAGACACGGAACATAATGTAAGTGGTGAAACCAGATAATAAGGTTGTGAACCAGACTCTTTACAAACCAAGGCTCCAAGAAATTGAATAACTCTCCTTGGTCCTAGGGAAATGCTGATAAATTATCAGAGGAGTCTGAAGGATGTTTAGTGTATTTACTCTTGTTATGGAAATCCTTGGCAAATTTTGAAAGCAAACATCTTTTAAAAATTGTATAGGTGAATAAAAGATTGGCAAAAATATTACACAGATTCACATTTGGAGTGAAAAATCAGAAGCCATAAATGTATATTTGTAAAATATGGATAACGACGGCAGGATTTTAAAAATCAAATGATATAAAACAACAAATATCTCCCAACCTCCTCCCCACCCCATCAAATATTGATAGAAATTAATCATAGAAATGTAGAGTTGATAGGTTTCCATCGTCTCAGGAAATTTGCCATGTAGTTAAATTGATTTCAACATATTTGAGTCATACAATATCATATTTATCAAAGAAATTAAAAAAGGCATGCTTTCTTAATTGATAGAATTAAGCTAAAGGATATTTTGAACTCTAAAATGGTAAGTAGTTCCAAATCAAAGCACTTTATAGTAAGAATGTGTTGTTGATGCCCATTTGTCCACTTTTGTTGTTTTCACAAGGAGTTGCTCCTGAATTTAAAATTGCCAACTTATTTATTGATAACTTTTCCATGCCATTATGCGATGTGCTATCCTATGGGGTTTGCTATTTCTAAGCCCAGGGAGATTAAATGCTAAATTAGTCCATCACCAACTATAAAAGAGAATCATATTCACAGTACAGAATGTCTTAGGGTCAAAGCCAGGCAATACCACAAGTAATTTTAGAAAGAAGAGAAGCTTTTTCTGTCTATGTTAAATCTCTTGCATATCATTTCATATTTTCTACAAGTTTAATAAAGATGGTGTGTGAGTTACCTGTATGAGTTCCTTGTGTGAGTTACTGAAGTAAACGAGGTTGTTTTTTTGTTTTGTTTTGTTTTGTTTTATGATTCAATATGACGATCTTTCTTATGGTCTACCTGTAGTTGTGTGCTTACCATTTTTATGCCATCGTGACTTTATACATCCTTTATTTCATCACTCCCTTGGTGCTGCAGCTTATTTTTCAAGTTAAATAAAAACACTAGCAAAGGGGCGCCTGGGTGGCGCAGTCGTTAAGCATCTGCCTTCGGCTCAGGGAGTGATCCCGGCGTTATGGGATCGAGCCCCACATCAGGCTCCTCCGCTGGGAGCCTGCTTCTTCCTCTCCCACTCCCCCTGCCTGTGGTCCCTCTCTCGCTGGCTGTCTCTATCTCTGTCGAATAAATAAATAAAATCTTTAAAAAAAAAACACACACACTAGCAAAGAAACAAAGAAAGTGCTGTAAGCTTCTGACCCTCGTGCTGACAGTTCCATATATTTTGAAGTAAATAAAGATATGGAATCAGGATTATGAAACAAGCATGCACTTCAGAGAGATGTTTCATAAATTTATTGCTTGGCTGTGTAGTGCAACTGCCATAGTTCTTGATGGACAAGGACATATATCTGGAAAATGAAACAAAGATAGTGGCTCACTGTAATTCAAAGATAATAACTACTAGAAGATACAATTGTTCAGCAAATGTGAGATTATTGGTTTCCTAGGGATTTATTAATTTGATGTATTTTAATCCTTGCCTGCTGTAAAGGGAGAATATTGTCACTCTGATGATGGGGTCTCACTCATTTTGTAAATCGTTCCAATCATCTTTTTCATTTATATCTAGAATTCATCTGCAGTTGGAAAAGGCCGCTGCCACACAGCAGTCAGTCACCTACAATGAATGTAAGAGCCCACGTCCAGGCTTCAAATGTCACCACATTGCCATCTTACTGTGAATGACTGAAATTTACTTCCCGTTGTTAGTGGTGCTGAAAATTGCCATGGGTTTCTACAGTGTATAATGTATTGTCTAAACCGAAAACATTTCCCAGATTGAATTGACCTTTTAGAAAACAGCACTTTCATCCTCAAAATGCAGGACTGTTGCAATATTTTATTTAAAAAGGTTATTTAGTTATAAAACTTGGAGAAAGGGTAAGGAATTAGAACTGAGTCTATCTCCCCCATATAATGCATTGCTGTCAAAAAATACAAAACAAAGACCACTGATTGCTTACCCACCCAGGTGCTAACTGAGAATAGTGCTGGAAAACCACATCTACCCTGTATCAACAGAAAAGAGCAATATAAGGTGTGAATGCCTTTTTTATTCTGTACTTTTAATTAGGCTGTCATTTTGTTATCAAAGGAGGAGTGGAACACTGTCAAGCCTGTTGGACTGCTTTAAACAGGGTGTAAATCTTAGAAAATTCATCCACAGGGGAGGATACTTCCACATGAGTGAGAGAGAGCGAGAAAGAGAGGCAGAGACAGAGAGTCAGATAGAGACAGAGAGAGACAGAGAGAGAAGGCAAAATAAAAAACACATAGGAAGAATTGTTAAGAATGTATCAGGTATGCCTGGGTGGCTCAGTCAGTTAAGCATCCGACTCTTGGTTTCTGCTCAGGTAGTGATCTCAGGGTCGCGGGATCGAGCTCCACATCTGGCTCTGTGCTCAGTGCAGAGTTTGCTTGTCCCTCTCCTTTTGGTCCTCCCCCCCGCTTGCTCTTTCTCTCCCTCTCTCTCTCTTTCAAATAAATAAATTATTAAGAAAAATCTTTAAGAAAAAGGATGTGTCAAAAACAATTATTTCACTAGATGGACGAATAAGTAAAGAAGTTTGACTAACCCAAGGATTTAAATAAATTTGGCTTATGTGGCTGTACCTCCATGAGGCTAGAAGAAACAGTACAACAAATCATCCAAAATCATAAACTCCCAATGTGGTAAAATACAGCCAAATTGAAAAGTCTCTCATATTCTTTCTGTTTTCTTTTTTTTTCCCCCTGTCTTGTTTTTCCCCAAACACTTGGATGTTGACCATGGCAAGAGAGTAAATAGACGGTCTCATGATTCAGCTATTTTAGATAATAAAATTCCAAAAGAATTTTAACAATATTTGAAATGCACTGAATATTAAAACTAAGTTAAATTATTATTAAATGCCTTTGAATATTCAGAAGACACTTGAGAACTTCTTAGTACTTCAGGGCCATTTTTATAAACATAATTGCTACTTATAATCATAGTGCTAGAGTTCGATCATATTTCATTAGAGTTTCCATTTCAATCTTTTCAAAAGAAAGAAAATACTCCCCTGTCTCATCCTTTGGATTGCATTTTGTTTGATCCTGTGCCCTACAGAGTCATGAATGCATTTGCTTGACTATTAAAACTCTGGTTGTTATCCCTTTAGAGGCAAGAGTACATACACAATTGGTTACAGTGCACATTGTTGAAGTTTTTTGAAGTCATATTAGAATATATATCTAAATTCAATTCAGCATATCATTTGGGATAGCCCTTCCACTTCTTGACATTTATTCTATGGAAATATCCACACGCACAAAAAATTTGTGTATTAATAAGTTTATTGCAGCACCAAGGGATTATAATGGTATCTCCATGCTATTTAGTACTCTGCAGCCATTACAAAATAATCAAGTAGACGTATGGATGTTTATGTAAAATATCTCTGTATGATATACCTTAAAAAACGTAGTAAGGTATATTTTACATTCATTCAGTGGAATACCACTCAGCAATAAAGAGGAATGAACTATTGGTGTTCACCACAACATGGAGGAATCTTAAAATAAGTAGCTGGGGGAAAGAAGCCAGGCATATAAAGAAAGCACATACAGTATGATTCATTTATGTAAACATTTCATACTAAGGAATCTGCCGTGTTTGGAAAATGGTATCATGAACCCTATACAGCCTGGAAATTATGCTGATGGTTGAAAGACCTGCTCTTCCCTGATAAAATGCATAGAGTCAGATCTTGGTGGTAGGAGAGTTATTTATTTAGATACGTGGCTTACTCAGCCACACAAGATAGGTTATTATACATCATTGTAGGAGAGCACGAACATGAACAGGCTCTTAACTGGGACACTGAGCCCTTCGTGCGAATAGGTGATGTCAGTGGTCCTTTTACCCAATTGGGTGGATGTGGTCAGATTATAAAATAGCTCCATATGTCCCATCAAAGAAATATTGGAATTTAATTATTATTTGATGAGCCCTTGAGTTTCCTAGATTTATTTACTAACTACAGATCCTGTCTTTCTAATACTATCATTGTTCAAATTATTTTGTGGCTTTCAAACTTTTTTTTTAAAGCCTTAGACCCTTTAATCAAGAGATATTTCATTCAAAATATTCATCTCGTTCACTGCCCCTGCCACTGATAAATGCAGACTCTTATGACCGTATACTTATCTTTAAGGTTATATTTGTAATCCTTATAATGAGCAATAGAACTAGAGAATAATGGCCACATAGGGCCATATGGGTTCGCAGACTATTGTTGCTGATTATGTCAGCCATTTCTATAGCTTGTTTGAATTGCATTTTGAGAAATCTGATTCATAGAGACAAGTAGTTTCAAATGCTATTTCTTTTTACCAGCGCCCATTGAAAACTGAGTATATTCTTCAATTTAAACTGGTCTAGATGCTTGAGAAGATAGTAACGAATGCTTGCCTCTAAGTAATTAAATCACTAATAATACCTAACAACTGATTTCATTATTTACCCAAAAAGTCAGACAAAAAGCACCAAAAATTGACAATCATTGTTCAAATGATCTAAGATGAAAGTGACACAATGTGCTGTACGTTCACGTGTTATTATATAACATCCGTGAAAAGCACTTGTAAAGCAGACACACACAGCTGAGCCTTGCCTAACACTTCACAATGGTGCATACGTGTTGTAACAGTGTTTTTACTTATATAATTTTATGTGTTCATTCAAAAACCTCAATCAGGGGTGCCTGGTGACTCAGGCAGTTAAGCCTCTGACTCTTGATTTTGGCTCAGGTGGTAAGCGGTCTCGGGTCGTGGGATCGGGCCAGTCTGGCTCTGGGCTCGGCAAGGAGTCTGCTGGTTCTTCTCCCTCTGCTCCTCCCCCCGTCCACTTGCTTTCTCTCTCTCTTTCTCTCCCTCTCAAATAAATAAATAAATAAGTGAAATTTTTTTTTTTAAAAAAGCCTAAATCAAAATTGGAAAAAAAAAAAAAAAAGAAAAGCTGACTCAACAGAGTGACAAACTCAATAACCAGTGAAGCAAGAGGAAGTTCAAATACGCTAATCCAGATGGCAGAAAAGCTGTGGTAGGCAGAATTCTAAGATGACCCCCAGTGATCCATGACCTTGTATAATCCCATTCCCTGTGAGTATAGGTAGAAACTTTCAATGATTTTTAACCGACAGAATATGGCAAAGGTAACGGGCTAACACTGTCATGATTATGATACATCAGATGGCAAAGGTGAAAGAATTTTGTGATCTAAGTATAATCCCTGATTAATTGACTTTAAGTCAATCAAAAGATTATCCTTGGTGGGCCTGACTTAATCAGGTGAAACCTTTAAAAGAGGGTGAAGTGATCAGAAATCAGACTCTCTTGCCTGTCTTAAAGAAACAAGCCACCATGAGATAACTAGCAGCAAGGACTGAATTCTGCGATCAGGAACATGAGCTTGAAGACAATCTTGAGTGTCACATGAGACCCTAGCCCCCATCAGCAACTTGTTTACTCCCAAGAGCAGAGGGCCTGTCTAAGCCATGTTCAGACTCCTGATCTGCATATTGTGATAATGTGTTACGCTTAACTGATAAACATGTGGTAATTTGTTATCCGGCAGTAGGAAAAATAGGTATTTTGATATTGAAATATGGATATTGATATAGATATCAATATATAGACTTATGCCAAAAAGGACTTCATTTTTGTAAAAAGAATAATAGTGTATGTTTATGTATATGTCCGTATAAATTATATTGTGGTCCTTCAACATACTGCTGGAAGTGGAGAATAAAAAATTCTTATAAATTTATAGAATGAAGGATTACATTATTAGATTATTAAAATGACCAGAATAAGCCTCCTTTAGAGATGATAGCCAATACCAGTTGCGTGATATTTAATTTGCATTACTAAGCAGGGCTTTTTTTTTTTTTACAGAGTTTCAATGAAAGTTCTCATTTTGTGTCTGTATTCTTATAAATTCTCTTTTTCTCATTCTGTCTCTCTCCCTCAAATATACTCATACACATACACACACATTATCTCTCTTTATCACACACACATACACTAATTTAATCTTCAAAGTATGAGATAGATATTATTATTATTATTCTCTCCAATTTTTTTTTTCAGTCACAGAGCAGAATCTCAGATATTTAGGATAATTGCCTGAGATCACAGAACATGGAATAGCTGAGATTTAAAGCCATTCGAATACCATATGATTTCACTCTTATGTGGAAGTTAAGGAACAAAACAAACAAAGGGAAAAAAAGAGAGAGAGAGAGAGGCAAACCAAGAAACAGACTCTTGACTATAGAGGACGAACTGCTGGTTACCAGAGGGGAGATGGGTGGGGGATGGGTGACATAAGTGATGGGGATGAAGGAGGGCTCTTGTGATGAGCACTGGGTGCTGTATGGAAGTGTCGAATCACTATATTGCACACCTGAAACTAATATTGCACTGTTTGTTAACTAATGGGAATTTAAATAAAAAGTAAAAAAAAATAAAAATAAAGCCACACATCCTGGCTTCGAAGTAAAATAAATCCTTATTATTTATATAATATTACTTTTACCTTCTGAATAAACACTTCAAATGTTGAAGAATTTGAAAGTTAATTGTGCTCTAACATATTTAACAATGTAGATGAAGAAGGTGAGTAAAATTGTTTTAGTCTAAAATTGCATGTACACTGTAAAGAGTCTGATTGTCTTGACTCCCTTTTAAATTCACACTAACTGCAAATGATAACGGTGTTCTGGCCCGGTGTTGTCTCTCTGGGTTTAGACATAGGAAAACACACAATTAAAATCTTGACTCCAAGAAAAAAGAGCAGAGAATAGATCCATTGTTGGCATAATACTTGATCTATACTTCATTTAATGGGCAAAATAAGATTTTCTCAAAATCTGCTATGTCTCTCAAAAAAACTTATCTCCCAAAGAGCACCCCTCATTGTAAGTGCTTTTCCAAAGAATTTAGGGTTCCCTGAAAGCCAGTGAATGAAAGCATAAAGACCACCTGTGCTTCTCCACAAAAATTTCTTTAGTATTTCCCTACATTGGGGTTGTTTGAAACTGAACCACATAAAATACCAAATGGTATAGTCGTGAACACGGAGAGAGAAATGAAAAGGATCTGTTGTAAGATCGTTTAAAAGCTCTTGTATGACAAGGCACAAAAGATCATTGTCTCTCGTATACAGATGTGAGAGAAGAGTGAGAGAGTTAGCTCTCCAAGTCTCTCAATTTATTCTATTCCAGGGCTCAACCCTCCATGTTTCTGGGTACAAGTGAAGGAGTTTCTGCATACAATTTTCACAGAGGATGTGATAGGTTTTTGGAAAGATTCCGTGATACGATAGGTTCGGAAGTCTTTGTTCTCAGTTGTCTTCATTATTTTCTTTTGTGCTTAATCAGGGCCTTTCTTGCGTTGTGTGTTTTCCCCTTATACACATCTACTTAGATAGATTTTAAGCATGAGTCTTCTCAAATTATTTCCTAAATGAATGAAATCACATAGTGGGAAATAATTAAATCTGAAACAACACTTTAGAAATCAGAAGGCACATCAGAGAACACGATTAATTAACTCTTTCATGCCATTAGTTACCCTGTCACTGTCGAAGTATTCCAAATAGCACAATCATCTACTCGTTTTTCCTTCAGGGACTTGAGAATAAAAGAAGGCTTAGTAAGTCGAAAGGGAACCAAACTGATGAGGATGAAGTACAGCACTAAAAAATGATGGAATGTTAAACATCTAGAGGACAGCTTTTGTTTTATTCCATACACCAAGAAAGGAATTCAAAGTGAAAACTGTAGGAGTTTAGATTCACACCTGACATCCCTTTTACTTCAGAAGATGCTATATTAAGATTGTTTATATGCAAAAACGTATTCTATATGCCTTTTAAGTGTGCCTTTGCTATGCACCCTGTTTGGGTTTTGATGCTTTCTGAGTATAGGTGTTGTCTCCCTCAACAATTTGAAAGCTTTCTAAGGACAGGGAAAATGGTCCACTCATCTGTGATTGTCCCCAACACCCTCACAGGGCTTTGGCTACAAAGAAGCTTCATCATTAGGTATGTATCTGTTGTTATCCTGCATCTAACTGAGCTTTCGTAGACTCAGTCTCTGATATCTGACCTAGCCCCTTCATGTTTCATGAGATTTCCTTTCCTTAGTACACAGTGTTATGAGCTCAGGATGAAAAAGCCTTCAAGTTAAACCAGCACAATGTATGAACACTCGAATCCTCCCACTCTGCACTCTCGCACTTCGGGAGCAATGCTTCTAATCTAAGCTTCTCCAGCAGAGCCCAGGACTCAGGTCCAACACTAGGAATATGCACTCACCTAGACTGTAATGCTCCGCAGTTACCGTGAATTTATTTCAGGGCCAGACAATTGTTACTGCTGCAGATAAAAAGGTGCCCATCTTCCCTAGTAAAAACCTTCTGCTTGCTGTAAAGAATGTATTTATATTACCAACAAAAAATAATTTTTAGTAACACATCATTTAACTTTTCTTTTAATATGCTTATTTCAAAATTACAGATGAGGAAATAACCATTATTGAATACTTGCCAGGTTAGAAAAAAATTTAAAAATATCAATACCTGTTTCCACTTTATTTAAATTAGGAGTACCCTAAACCTTACAGAGAGGAGGGCAAGATAAATGTCATGCTGCCTTTCTAGAACCAGATGCAACTCTCTACACCATAATATTAAGAAGAAAGCTATTTTATAAAAAGCTTCGGTGGGGCATACCAAAGTAACATTTAGTCTTCTAAAATTACAAGGATAAATGGGACAAATTTGCATTTCATACAAGAGACAAGTAAAAGCAGGGCGTTCAGTTGTCTTTTATTCTTCCTACTTTACCCTGAGATATGCTGGCACTTTATTTATGTACTTACTTAATTTTTTTCAGAACTGAAAGACAGCAGTAGGAATAAAAGTAAAAAAAAAAAAAAAAAGCAATGAATTTTATTATAAGGAAGAATTATTTCTGTTTTCTAGAGCTTTCAAAAAAAAGTTAGTTAATATTTACACAGCAGTAGTTTAATGAATTATAGATAACAAGATACCAGCATGTTAAGTGAAAAAGACTACCAGATTAGGAGGAAAAAGTTCAAGAGGAAGCCTCATTATAGACCGGATAAATAAACCCATAGGTAAGTATTCAAAGAGATTTACAGTGTTTCCTTCATTCCCTGAAGAAAAAAATAAAGTATTTTAATACTCCCATTATTTTCTGGACTAAGTACCAGCCAATCTGTTCTCTCTTATAACGCTAATAAAATTATTCCTTCCTAATTTTTCTTCCATCACATTAAATACATTCTATCCTTCCTTTCTGCTCCAAAGAATCATTGACATCTCCCTTAGATTCTAAAAGAACTAAGCTGTGCTACTCAAATTTTCACCAAACTCTTATTTTTCTCTTACTGGAATTGTAAACTCAAATGATTCTAAAGGAGAAAAAACAATTCAGTACTTACAATATTTTGGCAGATGAACATGCTAGGACACATAATTTTACCACTTGGACCAAACATTGCATCATTCTCACTTGCTCTATGCAGCTTTGAATAAATTTTCCTAGCTCATCTGTATTCTTATATCCATGATCTAGACTGAACTCTTGAATCTCTCCTTCCTTCCTAAATTGATATCTGCCTCCCATCCCACCTTTTCACTCTCTCCAGTATGCAGGAAACCTGACAGTGAGTCATTTAGTGTCCGTTTGGCTGAATCTCAAAGAAGTCTTAAGAAGTCAGGTGGAGATGTATACCAATAGATGAGGAAATAATAAGATTATAATAATGTGTGATTTAAATAGTAAGATAATATTTGAACGTAAAATGATCGGGCTGTGGTCTACCTAAACCATTCATTGACATTTTCCATGCCATTTACCTGTGTTTATTTGCCGGCTGGCAAAAGCTTCATTATGGAAATGTAGGTTTTGTTCTTAATTATTTGATGTAATGTTTTATGAAACTTTGTATTTAGGTTTATACCTAACTTGATGCGCAGTATTAATTTGTCCAAGAAACATAAAAATATCAAAGCTAAAAATAAATTTGTATATCATAATTAATTGATTTTTTTCTGCAACTTACCTACGCCTCTATAATTGACTAATCCAGATATTATACCTTCATACGATACTCAAAGACTAAAATCGAGATTTCATTTCACCTCTTTCTCTTACTTCAACATACTCTCTACAAGCCTGTTTCCCAACCTGTGGAATAAGCAAGATAAGATGACAGTTCCCTCTGGAGTGTATCAAAACACACCAGAGCTATAAAAACTCTGATAGCAAAGATTAAGGTTTCTGACCCCAATTGTGGCGTCTCAGCTTTTTAGAGAGCCACTGGAGAATGGCTTTGAACCTGCCCTCACTATCTCACTCTCTCTCCTCAGTGCACGGGGCGTTCCACAAACATTTTGAAACTAAGAAATCTCTCTTTCAGAGTGGAGCTCTAGGGATGATTTAAATCTTTTAACCCACTGGCAAATTTCTCCATCCCGGAGGATTAACTGACCATTCAGTTGATAAACTTTTGAAGACTTGAGGGAAAGTAACAAGACGTCCACATGGAGCACATGGGGAATGTATTAAAAGGGACAAATGTGCGTTCTTATTTAAAAGAGGTTACAACTGAATCATGGAAATAAATGATACACACAATCAGAATAGATATGATCATATTAAGAGTTCACTGGCTGTTGACACACTCATCTATTTCCTATTGAGTTTAAGACATGAGGTTAGGCACAAAGATGGATTAGGCATAAAGCCTTCCCCCACGGACCCCTGCACTGGAAATAAGATATGGATGATCATGGATAGGGCAGAATACAGTCAATACTAAATGGCATAAAAAAGGTACAAGGGGCGCCTGGCTGGCTCAGCCAGGAGAGCATGCAACTCTTGATTTCAGGGTCATGAGTTCAACCCCCACGTTGGGTGTAAAGTTTAGTTAAAAAAAAAAAGTATGAATCTGCATCATGGAAGATCACAAGAGAAAGCGATTACTTTCACAAAGAAAAATCAAGTAAGGCTTCCTAAAGAGAGCAGAATTTGAGCAAGTTTTGAAGAACCGAAAGAACTTAGTTATGGGTTAGTTATGGTGTATGGGTAAAGAAAAGACCATCCCCAAAGAGGAAAACAAACTGTGGCAGGAACAAAAAGAGCTTAAATGCCAAGAGTTTTATCTTACTTCTGCAGAACAGGATTTCCAAAACTATTGTGTAGAAGAACAGTCAATGTCTGTTGAGATGAAAATGGATATTCCATCAGAAATAGAGGATTCTCTGGAAGAATTGCATTTGTGAAAGATCGAATACTCCGTAGATCAAGAGATCAATAGGGCTAGTGGTCATGGAGTAGAAACTAATATTCTGACGACTACCACCACTGACCCAGTTGCACTATTACACAGAAGCTGAAACCAGGGGGCTGTGAGGACCAGGTGCTGCCGGGTTATGAGCAAGAAAGAAGCCTGATGGATGCTGTATCTTGGAGAGGTAACCAGCAGCATTTCATATAAAAACAGCTTAGATTGGGTGAATTTTTTTCTAAAATAGAGGCTGGATCATGTCACTTCTCTAATTAATACTTTGCAGTGGCTTCTCAATTTAGAGTAAAAGCCAAAATCCTTATTCTGGCCTTGAAGGCTCTAGGTCTAGTCCCTACTATCTCCTAATCTCCTGTTTTGTTTCTCTCTCACACACACAATCTCTCTTTCTCTGTCTCTGTCTCTTTCTCCCAAAAATTCTGCTCCACCCACACCGCTCTTTTAACACCCAGAGCACACTCACACCCTGCCCGGCTGTTCCTGTTCCAGAGAACACCGGCTCCCAGATTATGTATGGCTCACTCTCTCACTTCCCTCAAGTGTCTGCTCTAATTCCCTTTAACTTTATTATAAATAACCACTCCATGGTAACTTTCATCTAACTTTCAATCCTCCTACCCTGCTCGATTTGTATTTATCACTCTCATCATTCTAGACTATATATTATACATCCTATATTCCACATTTGTATAGGTACTTGCTGTGTCTCCTCCACTAGACAGGCTGCCCGCAGGAAAAAGAGATAGAGCAACTTCTGTATTCCCCGTACCTAGAACAGTGCCAGGCATGCAGTAGGTACTCAACACATAGGTACAGAAAGAAGCAAATGGACAGGAAACTAGAGGTATAGAGAGACTAATTAGAAAGTGTTTTGTAATAGTGAATGTGAAAGGAAATAAGGGCTAAACTTAGGTGGGAATAGAGTAGACAGGAAAGATTAATACTTAACTACAATTATTTCGGGCATGGATCATGATGGAAAGGGATGGGCGGTGAAGGCAGATGGTCTCTGGTTCAGATCCCAGACTCCCAACTTAGTAGTTGTGTGGCCATATGCAAAATGCTTCATGTCTCTGCACCTCAATTTTCTCCCCGGGAGAAAAGGGAAAATGCCCCCTTTTCGGATTGCTGTAGGTTATAGAGAAGTCAAACGCTTGGAGGATGGCCTTGGCGCTAGCAGTGACATTGGAGAAAGCATATTTCAACATATTTTAAAAATAGGATTCGATGTTTTATCTGTGTTGAGTCTCCACATGGAGATTTTAAGTTGTGCAAAGTAATGCATACTCTTTATAACTTTTCTATCGTCCAATATTCTTAGTATGGCCTTATTGCTATTTTTCACAGGATACTGAAAATAAAGCTATCACAAAACTCCCATTTCTTGAACATGCATGATCTGATTTTAGTACTGACCAAACATTATGAAGTGTATTTATGTCTAATATGTTAACATATTAGAAGGCAGGCTCAGAGTGGTAGAGTAATCTGTCCAGGGCCACACAGCATATAAACAAAGGAACTGAGATTTAAATTCAAATCTCCTTGGAAAACAAATTTATCTCCTGCTATTCTCATATACCTACTATGGCATTTTATAGTTCCTGAATTGACAGCATTTCCCCCAGGGTGGGGTCCATCTCTGTTTTATAAGTTTTCAAACTATAGCTTTCTCTTTGCTTACCACATTTTACACCACATCCCAAAATGGTTATTCATGTTGCCTCTTTCTTTGCAGACTTCTAATGACTCCCTACTACACTTTGATCCGAAAATAAATGTTAGATTATGACCTTTGAATGTTTACTCCAAATTGTCGTTTCTCCTTCTTATTTACCATCTAAGTTTATGACCCTCGACACGCAGCTCCACAAACGTTTCTGCAGCTCAGAATCAGTGGCTCTCAAACTGCAGAGGGGGCTTAACTAAAGGAGCATAACTTGGAGAACTTTTTTCCTTCTTCCCCAAATTTACATAAATTAACATAACTTGGAGAGCTTTTTTCCTTCTTCCCCAAATTTCCACCCTATTTCTTAACAGACATTCCCAGGCCTGGGGCTCCAAGCATGAGAATTTTGGAAAACTCTCCAGGAACTGAGGTACACCCCTCCTGGCTGAAAGGGATCATCCAGGAGAGTGAGGTTTTTCAGTTTCTTACTCCGTACCATCAGCGCCTAGCAGAGAATCTATGTGGTGGTAGCATGGCTGCAAGTGCTGTCCTCTTTCACTTGGGAGGAGAGAAGCAGAAGAGAGAGAGGAAACAAAGCTCACACCTGTGAGAGTCAAAATTCATTAATGGATGCGTTAGAACCAGAGTCGAATCTAAAAGGACTGTTGTATATGCATATGCATTATTTTGCACAAGTTCAGGAGGGGTGATAGCTTTCTAGGAAATAGCATGAGCAAAATACATATAGATTGAGATAACGATTCCATAAAGGACAGGGAAGAAATTGATGTGACTGAAAAGCAATAACACATTATTAATCTACATAGGTATGTTGGTAACAAAGATCACGTTTCTGCCATTCTTTTTTCTAGTTCAGATGTGGCATCATGGGATTTGAGGCTCGATGATTCCCACATTCTAAATGTTTACAAGCTAAAACAGTTTAAAGAAATTCACACAATTTTCATGCTACACTGTATTGAGTCCTAGCTCAATGAAAGGTGCAGCTATCCACCAACTACCTTGTTGCACAAAGTGGATCTTTCTTGTCTTTAGATCTTTCTGTGTGTTTTGTCTGTCTGAATTGGCTCCCCTCACACCTGGACTCTTACTACAGAATTCAGCAAAGGTCACCTCTTCAATAAGCTGCCTCTGATCCCTGTACGTGGAGTTAAAATCCCTTATACTCCAATCGCATCACATTACTTACCGCCATTATACTAATTGTATATTATATATTATAGTGCGATTGCCAGTTCACTTATGTGTCTCAGACAGTAAGGGGGACCCTACTTGAACTTAAGACATCAGTTTTATTAAATTTGAATCACTTATTTTACTACTCAATACATAGTAGTTTCAATTGCAGGCACCAAATTTGAGGAGAGCCCAGTATCCATAGTTTAAGAATCAAACCTAAAAAACTTGTTGCCATAAGTTAAAGATAATGGGAATCTTGCTGAAGGAAAACTGGGGGAAAGTAGTCCCACTAAGTTAAATGGAAATGTGAGAGAGACATCTCTGCAGTGTAGCCATCTGCTTTGATAAAGGAGTTGGGAATTTTCTTGAATATATTTTTTAGATACACGAGAAATAGAATATACAAATAAAATTTTAATGTTCATTCTCAATTTCTACTTAGATGTATTTTAATGTTAGCTTTTTTCAAGGAGCTAAATGGGTTTTTTTCTTTGCTTATCGTAAAAACATACATATTCATTTAAATTTATTCAATGTTTATTAAGAAAATATCATGCAGATCAATTGTGAGAGCACTCGTCTTCAGATGAACAGTTCTTCCATGTTACAAGATGATCCAGAAACTCCATGAAATGAATTTATACAGATTATTTGAGATAAAATTTGTCTCAAAAAGTAAATCACATACATACATACATCAGCCTGAGTATCTTCGAAGGGTAGGATGCAAGTTATGCACCATGTATTGCTGTCATCAGGCTTACTGTTTATTTCTTAACATTTTTCTCTCTGAACAGTTTTAGTTCCCCATTTAATAAAATTATTATAACCTGTTACAGCATATGGATGCTGAATTAGCTTTGTCTTATTATGACATCCAATTTGATATGTAGAAGTTAAATAAGCTTCTATTTATTTTATCAGAGAAAAAGAGGTATAATAACGAGCCTCCCCAGCCACCAAGCCCACCTCCAAGGAAATACCGTGGATTAGTACTCACTTGGTTAAAGTCAATTACAGGGGCCGCAGTTTACATGCAGGAAAGTGCCAAGCTCTAATAAAGGCACTTCCTAGGTATGATAATTATAAAATTAGATGAAAACGTTTATTAGGTTCACAGAAAATCCTTCATGAAATGGAAGATACTGGAGCTGAAACACAGCCAGATTTGGTAACAGCATGCAAACACCTTCAGAGTCAAAAATCATTCAAAAATGTCTAATCCTATAACTGTATCAAAGCTGGCAGGTGCTCACTACACAGAACATTAATTTGGGAGATTTAGAAGGGATTTTAAAGATAACCTTCTGTGCCAAATATGTTAAGAGCAATGTGTCTCAGGATAAAAATACTGAATATTTCATAATCTGTAAGAAGGATGAAGATACGAAATGTGAGGGAGAGGATATTTTCAACCCCAGCGTAAATTATACAGTTTTCATTAGGCTTCTCTGTTTACACTGGTGGGATGGTATCTGTGCAAAAGCGTGCAAATAAAATGAAAATTGTTTCAGTTTGTGTATAATAAAATCACCGTGGTCAGAAGGATGGATCACAGTCTGAAGGTATTTCTCTCACAACAGCAAACACGTGGTCCTGAGAAGTCGTAATGAACACCTTGATGAGAATTTTGAAGGGCAGTGTTGGTAAAATCCTCTATTCTTGCCCATTTCTCAGCAGTGCAGTAAGCTGAGTCCTATCCTAGCAAGCTTCCCAGTGCCGTGCAAGCCAATTTAAGGATCTTATGTGAAGCCTCCAACACTTACCTGTGTCTTCCAATGAGTTCTGAATCACTAACTTGATCAACTCAACTTCAGCAAGGGAAGAGGCTTACAGAAGAGCGAGAATATATACCAAACAAGAATAAATGACCAAAATATATTTGATCTCACAAAGAAATGTCAAAAGTGACATTAATCTGATTTAAAGTTATAAGATTTTGTGGATCAGAGGGGTAATGATTTTCTAAAATTATATTAACCTTTCATATGTATTTTTGGTTACATGAGCTTGAAAACACCAGCTTAAAAATGTCACACAAGAAACTGGCTGAAGGAAGACCTAGGGACAATATAGCATTGATCAGTGATCAATCAGTGATCAGTGATCCACGGAAAAGGAGCTAATAGTTTAGGAAATATGTCATGATGCTTTTTCTAAATGTGGACAAAATACTCTGTCATCAGAAGGACATTAGAAAGAACATGATTAAACAAATCAAGGAAATTGACAGAGAAGGTATACATGTGTCTTTAGTACTGCCTAATCTTCTAATGTTCCTAGAAATAGAACAAGGTAAGTGTACCCCCCAAAAAGTAATATTTTTATTTCATCAGGTTAATTTGGATTCACTTCTGTGATATACAATCAATCATATGTAGGGGCTTATTTCTGTGTCAGCTTTAGTTTCTTCCTTTTAAGCCTACAAACTCTGATCATTTCTTCAACCACGTCTTTGTTAATATTTTCAATTCCATTTTCAATTTCCATTTTGGAACCCACCTAACAAAACAAAGCTGAAGCAATCCAACAGACTGATTTCTTTGTTCCTATACCTGGGCAGTTGAATCCAACTGGAGAAAATCACAAAATCCTCAGAAAATTGCCTCTATAAATTAATGTTCTCTGAGCTCAGTAGGGCCATTTACCCTGTTCGCCAATTCTCTGTTCTGATATGGTTTTTCTCCATTTTCCATAATATCTGATCAAACCATTTCTTATCTCCTCAACCGTCCTACCCTAATACCTTCCCACTCATTCTCAGCAGCAAATCTTGTCTCCCACTTCACAGAAATACAGAAACACTCAGATAAGAACTCCTTCAAATTCCTGACACCCCATCTGCAAAAGTGATGGTGAATTATAACTAACTTCTTCCTCTCGTTATGATAGTAAATGTCTCATTTGACTGAAACTAACTCCTCCACTTGTTCTCTGGATCCCATAAATGCTACCTCAAGAATTTCATTCCAGTTATTAGACCTTACCTTATTTCCCCCCATAAGTTCTCTCTTTATCTACTTGCATTTTTGAAAACTCCTCATGTCTTTTCCGTTTGTTTTTATACTTCAAGCCTTCTCCAGTTTTATTTCCCTCTCTACTCCCTGGCATTGCCCAGCTTCTTGGAAAAGACATCCAAATCCCTATATCTGCTTCCTCTTTTTCCATTTATTGTTCAGATCATGGTAATATCAATGTCATCTTTTAGTCACCCACTGAATGAGCTTTCAGGAAGACTAGTACTGAATTTTTGTTGCTACATGCAGTGAATTCTGAGTTTTCATTTGTCTAGTCTCCAGGGAGTGTTTCATATTGTAAATCATAACCTCCCCCTTGAACCCCGGATTTCCTTAGCTTTCTCAATGTTAAGCTCTTCAGGTTCTTCTCCTACCCCCCTCCTTGATTACCCCTTGCAGATTTGCCTTGACGAACTCATCTGTTTACAGGACATTCTAACCTGCGTGCTGATGGCCACCTTGACAGAGTCTCTACAGCACCAATCACTTATTCAGGTCACCTGACTCACTCAACGCACTTGTAGCTTGGCATTCTGTAAGCTCCCCTATGGGAAAAATAATGAAAGTGGAATGTCTAGATTCCTTTCCAATCAGGGATCTTCATTTCATTATCTCCCACAAAACAAATTTGTATGCAAGTCTGGAAGCCTAAGATTCCTCTGGCAGTGTGATTAGAGAGATATTTTCTAGTGTTTATCTTGTCTTTGTAAGGTTTGAGTGATAAGCAAAAACTTAAATGAAGGCAAAAGTTTAAAATACAAGAAAATACAGGAGAATGACTTCACGCTCTTTTGTCAGGGAAGATAATTGAAAGATCAGTTTCAAACTAGGAACACACATTTAAACACCTGTAACTGGAAAAAGATTGGTATCCAAAATTTATAAATAAGCTCTTTGAATAAATAAGCAAAATAGACATATCAGACAAAACATAAAAACAGACATTTCATAGAAAAGACAGTGTAAGATGCAGCTGAAGTTTTTGAAAGATGGGAGAGGTCTCTTGAGGCAGAATGATCCCTCAAAAACACCCATTCATAATCCCTGAGACCTATGTAGATACTACCTCCCACGGCAAAGGGACTTTGCCGGTGTGATTAAGTAAAAGGTCTGGAGATCAGACATTATTCTGCATTCTTTGGGTGGAATTAATGTAATCAGAGTCTTTAAAAGTGGAAGAGGGAAGCAGAAGAGAGAGTCAGAGGAAGGCGTGAGTCTGGAAGAAAGGCATGGAGAGATCCAGGTGTGTGGCCTGAAGATGGAGCCCAGGCGCATGAGCAAAGCAATGCAGGCGGCCTCTAGAGGCTGGAAAAGGCAAGGGGACGGGACAGAGTCTCCCCTCGTGCCTCCAGAAGGAAGGAAATCCTGACAACACCTTGATTTTAGTCCACTTAAGACCCAGTTTAGTTGGCTGACATTCAGAGCTGGCAGCTAATAAAGCTGAATGGTTGTAAGCCGGCAAGTTTGTTGGTCATTTATTACCGCAGCGGTAGGAAACACCCATCTCTTCCATTCTAAGTGACGTTGGGATGCTGTCAGACTTGATTTCGAGATGTTCTAAATGCACCAATATTACACAACTTAAAAATCAATCAATCAATCAATATCACATTGGGGAGCTGCTGGAAAGCCAGAGAGCAGAAATGACAACAAATCCCGCCACCACCACCATCCCCACTGCCACCACTTAGTTTGTGCTTAGCCATGCAGACATTTTGTAAAAATCAGCCACATATATACTGTATTTAAATTAAGCAAATAAATTCATAGGGCCAGACACATTGTTCCCTGTTGACAAATAAAAAAACTCCGAGAAGTTAAGAGAATTATCAATTGTTAAAAACCACACTGCTGGTTAATTTGTATGGGACTAAAATCATTTAATAATAAAAATGAATTTTATTTGTGAGATCTCTAGAGATATAATGATGTGCTTAATCGGTAATCCAATTAATTATCTATAATAAATGTATACATTATTATGCATATATTATGTGCTATAATTAATATAGCTATGAATATAATTATATCTATAAACATATAATTTTATTGAAGGACTCCTATCTGTTGAGTCAACATTTACATCAAAAATTAATCACAGGTAAAAATTCCTCAAAATGTTGCATGGATCCTAAGAAATGTTAATAGTTAACTCTATAGGACTAGTCTTCAGACTAAAACCATTGTGGTAAGAGGAAAAGAGCCATTTGTGAATAGTTCTTATTCAACCTATTTTAGACAGGTATTGAATTATATGTGAGTATCAGTTTAGTAACTTGCTCTAAATTTCACTGAACTAGAACACTATGGAGGAGGGAGTGTGATCCAGGTGTCTGAAATACATGTCTCATGTTTGCCTCAGAGTGAACTGCTATAATATTTTCACTTTGATCCCCATTCAAGTGAAATTTTACTGGAGTAACAGAGGGAGTGAAAATAAGATTGAGTGAGTTAGGGGAAGGAAGGAGAGAGGGAGGAAGAGAGAGAGAAACAGAGTAAGAGAGAGAGGAAGCCTAGGAGGGTGAGTTTGGACTGAGGGAGGAAAAACATGACAAACTGGAAGAGAAAAAAGTGAAGCTACTGGCAATTATTTCTCTATTGCAGCATTTATTTTTTTTCAGGTTTATAAATATGTCAAATCAAGCACTGAGGAAAATGGTTTACAAATGCAGAACTCTAAAAAAAATAAGATCAAAAGGAGATCAAAGACAGCATTAAAAAGATGAAGTTTAAAATGTGGATGGAGATCAGCTTTCCGTTTCACTGGTATCTAGTCAATTGAGGTCCAATTGCAACCGTACACAGAAACATGAATTGATTTTAATGGCACGTATGGGGAAAAAAATTGCCTCAAATACTCTAACAAAAAGATTCCAAGAAAGCAGATACGCCTATAATGGTTTTATTGCTCTGTGCCTCAAAACTGGAATTGTGTAATGAAAGAGAAAGTATATAAAGAAAGAAAAGTCAGGTTGGTACTCAGAGCAAAGTGAGTGCAAAGATCCTTCTATATCATCAAGCCCTAACTTTCAGCTCATCAGTTGTCAGCTTAAAAAGCACACGATTAAATCTTGTTTCTACAGATAACACCTGTCAGAAACACAAATGATAAATTCACCTAAAAGGTACAGGTGAAGTTTAATAATAACTATGGAAAATGTATGTTTGCTTGTATTTGCTTTTAAAGAAGCTGGCAAATAGTTATAAACTTTTACAAAAATAGAGTTGAGCTAAATTCAACATATCTTCAGCTTTATAAAAGTTCACATGCTCTGTATTTACTCGCCTATTCTAAACTTGTTTTTTTCTTGTGTATGCTTGACCGAGTGCTTATGAATTTTTAAGCAGTCGGGATCAAATAAACATTGAAAAGTAAATAAAGGCATTGCTAATACTACCAAGGTGTTATGGTGGATTTGCCTCCCAGCAAAAATCCGGGAAGAAAATTTATTCTCATCAAACAACACCCTTTCACAATCCTATTCTTCTTTGGAAGCTTACATTGCATAATTGAAGGCCGGAACTTTCCTCCTGTTGATTTCATAGTACGTGTAATAGAAGTTAGTCTATCTATTCATGTTCCTGGATATTAATATACCAAAACACTTCTAAGTACAGTACATGACATTTGGATGTCACTGTTTTGGCACAGCGACAATTTTGCCTTGGAATTATTCTGTTCAGACCTTGAAAAATTAAAATTTTTACTGTTTTTTAAGTTGCCATGTCATACGTAACAGACATTCTCACTGCTTCCCTGAGTCTCCCCTAACTACAAGTTTATCACATCCCTAACTCTCAGAACCACTGGGATCAAGGATGCAATGAGAATCCTTAATTGCATATAGTGTGGAGAGATTCTGGCCAAGGGTTTGAGAAGAAGCAGAATGTAAGAAATAGGGCAAGGCTTAGAGATACCATGAAGTTTAGGGATGTGCAGTTTATATCTGATGTAATTCATAAGAACAGTTTCTTTACATTTTTTTTTAACCAACCATTTTGTTACAGCTGCATCAAAACAGCTGCTTCTGTTAGAGACCATCAGAAAACAGATGGTACCCTCAAAAGGTAATTAAGGAGAGCTTAAGGAAGGAGCTTTCACAGATATTTAGGCAGGGTTAAGGGAAAGACATGGCCTGCTAGAACATTCTACAAGAAGCAGTCATGCAAAGCTGTGACCACCACAGCTCTGAACCCAGAGAGTATAGCTATAGCTGAGTTGTGAATCCATCTGGTAATTAAAGATAAGGGAACTCATTTGAATCTATAGGTAGAGAACACTTCTAGGAGCAAAGAAAGTAGTGGGGGAGCAATGGAGGGCGGATCTGGAATGGAAAATAAGAATAGCTAAGCGCAGTTCTTCCTTTTGCCCCTCAGGACACACGTTTCTTTGTCTGTATATCAGTCATCATATTATACCTGGCTGGTGTCAATGGATTCACAATCCTACCCAAAACCTAAATTGAAACACCAGCTGCCATCAGTATACTCTTTTATATGATGGAAATGGGGAAAGCAGGCAGAGCGAGAGGAGATACACATACTCAGTGGAAAACATTGATTATCTTTTTTAGCAAAAAAAGGCTGGTGCTCTCATTCTTGTTCTTATTTGTTTATTTTTCAAATTTGTAAGATCAGATAATACCAGCATCACGATGGACTGTTTGGATGCCCTCATCATGCAGTGGCCCACGGTCCAGCATTTGGGCTCTGTTGATGCCCCACAGCAAGCATGGAGCTGCTTTTCAAGCATGGCATAGCATCTTCTGAGGAGGACATGTCTTTATTCCAAAGCCCAAGACGTCTGTACTGTGATTGCCATATTGAGATTTGTCAGAGGCTCCTGCAATACCCATACATTCCAGAAACTTCCAGTATATAAAACTCAAGTGACAGGCCAGTTTGTCTGCAGCTTGAATTTGCTGAAGAAAGACCTTACATAGATACTTTCTGTACTCTTTCAAAAAAAAACAACACAAGTGCATTCTCTTAGCAACTGTAACAGCTCCTATATTCAAGGAAATATATTATTTTCATCAGAGAAAGGTATCAGATTGTTTTAAGATTTTTCCCCCTACGAACCCTAAAGAAGGCCTTTTTCTTTACTTCCACCTCTGTTCCTCTCTACCCCAACCCTCAGTTGTTTGTTTCTTATTATTTTCCCAACTCCTTCCTGCAAGGAGGCACTTGGCTCATCTCCGTGCAAAACATAGGCAAACTGAGGTCACCAATACAGTTTGTGAAAGAACAGAAATCTGCTCATTCATGCAAGATAATTATTTCTTTTGCTTTCCTCTCTTAACTTTGAGTGATGATAACTCCAACGAGGGTGAAAACTCTGCTTCTTCAGGAAGTGACTCTATTTTAGAATGTCATTTTACATTGTGAAGTTCTATACCACAGAATCTTGATAAAGTACTTTGAGAAACTCTTTGTGGAGTAACACTTTTAGCAGAGGTAAATTCACATTAAGTTTTCTGCAACAATTAGAGCAGTATGATTGGCAGGCCCAGGATGATATGATGTCTATTTTATGCACTACAGCTTGGATAAAAATGGTTGGATATGCAATAAGGAGACGTAGGGGTTATGCTGTGGAAACTTACTTCACCAATTTGAATATTTATCTTATTGTAGGCGTCCTAGGAGATTTCAAGTTTAACTCAACATATGGTCTGTAAATTTTAAATTAAATTTATTTTATAAATTTGACACAATAGGAGTTAAGCTCAAATGAAGGATATAAGCATATGGTGGATTTTCCACTAATTGAGAGGCTTACACGATGAGAAGTAAGTAGAAGAGGGGTTTAGTAGCTTTAGTTTCATTTTTATGACTATATATAACTGAACAGATTATTTTATTGTTTGTTAGTTGTTATTCTAAGGCATAGGTGAAAATGATTTTTTTACTAAAGCACATTCAAGGAAATAACTGTTCCACTAAAACAATTTAGATTTTTATATATGTCTGTATTTTCATATATAATTATATGCATATATGCACTCATGTATTCATAACCACATATATTTTTGCTCGCCCAACAGTTATTCCTCGTTTTTACTGCTTTATTGAAGTACAGTTGACAAATAACATTTTAAGATACTTAAGGCGTACAATGTGACAATTCGACATATGAATACATTGTGAGCTATCCCCCTTTAATAAGACGGTATATTTCCAAATGGTAGAAATCTCTAATCTCAGGACATCCTTGGAGAGAGGCATTTTTCAACCTCCCACCCACCTCCCACTAACTCCATAATCCTCTCTAACCTAGCTCCTGCTCCCATCACTCCACAAAAATCACCCTGAATAAACTCACCACGGATCTGAATCCCCTAAATGCACAAATGTTTTTAGTCCTCATATCCTTCCAATATCTGAATCAGTTGACAACTCTTTGTAAGAAGAAGAGTTTTCTTCTTGAAACACTTTTTCCTTAGCTTCCTTGACACTGTACTCTCGTGATTCACTGGTTCCACTTTCCCTCTACTTATTTTTTTTTTTACTTACTCATATTTAAACAAAGAACACACTTTTCAGACCCGATTCTAACTCATCAATATGACGAATGTGTTTTCCTCTTGTCCTCCCCCTTTCTACTGAACTGTCCTCAGGAATGTAGACATAGGCATTAAGGTGAATGGTTTATTTGTTGTAAACTAAACATTGAGTAGAATGGTTTAGGGCCATGAGCTTTCTAAACAGCATTAAAAAAACCCTTTTATTTCTGGTTGAAGTGACAGAGCCAGGAAATGTTAGGTATTCTGCCATCCTTCGTCCTAGCCTCTTCATTTTGGCCACATTCAGGCTTCTTTCCGGTTTTGCTAATGCAGCAAGGCCACTGTATCAAGAAGTAGTTCTGGACAAAACCTACCAGCTTCCTGAAAGCCACCACACAAAATGTAGACCACCAAAAAGCTGTTTCTGCATACTGAGAGTACAAGAGATTCTTTCCCTTTGTGCCTGCCTGGACCATTTCCCTGAGCTTTCCTTCCAAATCATGGGAGTGTGTAGAATTCTACTGAGAAAAGTGCTAACTATGGACTTACACAAATTTTTCTTCTCCCTTCATTTTCCATGATTCCTCACTGGTGCTTATGAGAGGAGAGTGAGTCCTCTCTCAATATTTTCTCTGCTATCATTTTCATTTCTAGCCTAAAGCTTTTTGGGTGTGAGACAAACTTTTCTTCTGTTTCCATGGCTGAAATGGGATTTTCCTTGTTTTCTGGGAAAATTACTTCCGGTATTTCAACAAAGATCTTGGGGTAAGACAGCTGGATACCTCTGTTCAAGCAGCTGCTATTTTGGAAATAATACCACACACTAGGTTTTTTTTTTTTTTTTTTTTTTTTGGGATATACAACTTTTGCCAGTTTTTTCACTCTGCATGCAGAAGGAAATTAAGGGTCTCTACAGTCAACTGTATGAGTCTTTATCATCAGTTCTTAAATGCAATTTGCAGGTTTTCTCTTATAACTAAGTATAATCCAGGATGAAATATCTCTCCTCAAATGTTTCAGAAAATGTTTCGAGATCCACAGGGGAAGGAAGCTCTAGGATTCCCACATGAAAAAAATTGTGATATTCATTTGGGTATCAATAGAGCATGCATTTTGTAAACAAAAAGAAACAGAAAATATACATTTTAAAATACACATTTTAAAAACAATGAGAGTTACCAGAAAAAAGATATAGTGTATATGTTAAATATATACATATATTTTTGAAAGGAAAGTCATAGTATTTATACAGAGATTTTTAAAGTTTTAGAATAAGTGAAATAAAATTATTTTTATGGGGGTGCTGATTTCCCTCATTACTGACTCATCTGGAAGTTATAGAAATATATGATTATAGAAAAATATGATTTGATAAGCTGAATCATCTATTCCTATTTCTGAAGATACACTGTAGTTCTAAAGTTTATTATTCAGAAGTTAAAAAAAAAAGGCTCTCAGGTAAAGAGAAATAGCACATTTTTACAACAGAAAAAAAAAATCACTTTGTGTTGAAAACAGGTGTTTCCAGTCTAGGAAACTTTAATCCAACTGGCTGTGTGTGTGAAATAATGAGCCCAAGAGTCAACAGACTTTTTTTTTTCTTTTCCAATAGCAAAGGTCACAAGCTTTTGGTTGTACACACTGGAGCTGTTCAAACTTGCAGGGTACATGAGCCTCATTTGAAAAGCCTTTCTGTGTGATAGCTACTGTGTATCCATTAGTCAGAGTATAGCTTATTTCAAGGGTGAGAGTGGCACCTTCAAATGCTGAATTTAGACAAGAATCTTAAGATAATTTTATGGGCAATTGCAAAATGACATTTAGTCATTTCAAGTAATGTCTTTTTTTTAAATTTTTTTTTAAAGATTTTATTTATTTATTTGACACAGACAGAGAGAGACAGTGAGAGACGGAACACAAGCAGGGGGAGTGGGGGATGGAGAAGCAGACTTCCCACTGAGCAGGGAGCCCGATGAGGGGCTCTATCCCAGGACCCTGGGATCATGACCTGAGACGAAGGCAGATGCTTAATGACTGAGTCACCCAGGTGCCCCCCAAGTAATGTCTTAGTCTGGTTGCATTTCAAAAAGGTTATAATCATTTTAGCCATTGGTTAAATACATTTTTTTCCCCAAACTGCTGGGAAAACTAGTTAAATTATGTATTTATATAGCCCTTAAAATACTGTGATAGTTAATTTTATGTGTCACTGTGACCACAGATTAAAGATTTTTTCTGAGTGTGTCTGTGAGGGCACTTCTGGATGAGATTAACATTTGAACCGGTGAACTCAGTAACAGCTCCCCAGTGTGGATGGGCATGATTCCTTCCTGCCTGCCTGCTTGAGACGGTGTCTTCTGCTCTTGAACTTGGATTAATACCCTTGGTTCCCACAGTCCCCAGGCCTTTAGACTTAGACTAGAATTACACTACTGGCTTTCTTGGGCCTCCAGTTTCCAGACAGCAGATTATGGAAATTCTCAGCCTCCACAAAAGCAATACTCCATTCCTGCGGCTGCTGCAGAGATTAGTGCCGCGGTCAAGGCCTTGAAAGATGCGGGGGCGGTGATCCCCACCCATCCGCATTCAGCTCTCCCAATTAGCCTGTGCAGAAGACAGATGGATCTTGGAGATTGGATTATTGTAAATTAAACCAGGTGGAGACTCAAATTGAAGCTTCTATACCAGATGTGGTTTAATTGCTTAAGCAAATTAACACATCCCCTGGTACCTAGTATGCAGTTATCGATCTGACAAATGCTTTTTTCTCTACCTTGTCTGTAAGGTCCACCAAAAGTGGTTCGTTATTAGCTGGCAAGGCCAGCAATATACCTTCGCTGTCTTACCTCAGGGTTAGGTCAAATACAGCCCTATGTCATTATTTAGTTCACAGGGATTTTGATCACCTTTGTCTCCACAAGATGTCACACTGGTCCATTACATTGATGACAGGCTGATTGGACCTAGTGAGCAAGAGGTAGCAACTACTCTAGACTTAATGGTGATACATTTGCATATCAAAGGGTGAGGAATAAGTCCAACAGAAGTTCAGGAAACTTTCACTTCAGTGAAATTTTCAGGAGCTCTGTGGTATGGGAGATGTTGAGATATCTCTCCTAAAATGTAGGATAAATTTTTGCACCTGGTCCCTCCTATAACCAAAAAGGAAACAATGCCCTAGGGGAGTTCTTTGTATTTTGGAGGCAACATATTCCTCATTTGGGTGTGTTACTCTGGCCCATTTACCAAAGGACCTGAAAATCTGCTAGCTTTGAGTGGGGTCCAGAAAAAGAGAAGGCTCTGCAACAGAACAAGATTTTATTTCTGTGTATCCACCCACGTGGATAATCCACAGTGTATCCAGATTAAACATTTCTGGGTGTGTCTGTGAGGGTATTTCCAGATGAAATTACCATTTGAATTGGTGGACTCCTTAAAGTAAATTACCCTCCCCCATGTTCACTGAGGGCCAGAACAGGATAAACCGTGAGGGAAGGGAGGATTTACTCCCTCCCTGTCTGCTTACCTGCCTGATTGCGCTGGGACATCAGCTTTCTCCTATCTGTGGACTGGACTGTTAGATTTGTTTTTCTGAAGAACCCTAATTAATACAAATATGCAAGCATATTACACTTTTGGTGCTAGCCAAATAATATAATTAAGTAAAAAAATTTAAATATGACTGTGGTGTAGTTCAAGGAAACTAAATAAAATCTCCTGCTTACAGCTACCTACCTGCCAAGCCCTTGCCTCCACCATCACTACTGACTTGCACATTATCTCAGATTTAACAATTTCAGATCTATTTCTTTGAATCTGTAGGTACATCTCTACTATGATTATTAAAATACAAATGTAGCAATCTGTGATACTTCTCTTATTAATTACCACCCTGGGAGTAATTAGAAGGGGCAGCAACCTCACAGCAACTTAGAGTTATGGGAACAGAGGGGTTTGACAAAAATGCTGAGTATGTGGACTGCAAACTTTGTCTCTACCAACATTTTACTGGAGAACCGACTCTAATTGTTAAAAGCCTGCAAAGGCCATATCACAAAATGATGAAGAGTATCACTTCTAGAACCAAATTACCAAGGTTTGAATCTGGGCTAAAACAGTTTCTAATTGTGTGAATTTGGCTATGTTGTTTAACATTTTTCTCACCGTTTCCTCACTTGTAAAATGTGGGTGATACCCTACCGGATTATTTTAAATATTAAATATAATAATAAGCAAAAAAAAATAACAGTGCACAGCCCATTTTAATTAAGAAGTAAGTGTTACCAAGTTTCAAAAAGTAGTGAATACAGTGGATATTTAATAATATGTATATGGCTTTAAGTTACATATTGCTTAGACTGAAATCTGCCAAGAACATAAAACCTTTACATATATATTTATTTATTTGTAGTAGTACTGTCTGCAAATGCATCCTTAGCAATATTTTTTCCTGGCTAGTTTTACCTATATTTATGTATAAATTTGGAACTTCTAGGTACATAAAAAAATCTATGAATACTTACCAATTATGTTTAAGTGTGCCATTTTAAGATCTCACTATGATTTGAACTCCACAGACTTGTATAAATATGGGCATATGTTCCCATCCTTTTATGACATATTAAACATTTTTAATTTAAATTTAACAGTTTTCAATTAATTTACCTCTTATATTTTCTTGAAGCTTTCATCTACTTAGAGATAAAACATGTACTCTACATATGCTTAATTATTTCAAATTCCAAGAAACACATAAATTTTATGGCACCATAAAATGTACTTTTAATAGTTTTTATTATTTAACTATATAGTTCTGTATAACTGAGAAGAAATAAAACCAACAAGAATAAAATAATTTTTAATCATTTCTCTACCATTAAACCATGTAGGTTTTAATTTTTCCTCTACTTCATCCAAATGTCATATCACAATTTTATTTTTTTAAAAATCCAGTGGCATACCTACATTTGTGATCTGCAATTACTCCAACGCATTTCTGAGATTGGTGGTGGTATGTAGGGTATAATATTAATAATTTTTGATGAAGTTGCTATTCTATGTTGGTTACTGAGGTTTCTCGCTACTTTTTGTGTTTATAACAAATCTTTTTCTTCAATGAAATACCATTAGTAATTTTAATGGATACTTTATCATTTTCGTTTATTTCATATTGGTTTGCTTAGGTTACTATGTTTATACTGTGTTTTATGCTTTGACTACTTTTACCATACCTACTTTACCATATTGTTGTACTTACATATGCATTCCATATTTATCCCAGTTATTTTATGTATTTCATGATTGAATTTTCATATAAACTAACCTCAGAATGAGAGGTTTTTTTTCTTTCTATAATCAGTATTTCTATATCTAATACGGAAGCCTCTGTTTTCCAAGTTCTTACGCTGCGGTCGTAGGCTTAGGGAGTGGGGCCATGTTTGGGTAGAGCCAAATGACTTGCGGCCAGTTAACCACTTAATCCTCACAACTAAGAAGCTGTGAGGAAGACTAGCTAGGCACTAATTTTCCTAGGATATAAGAAAATGGACACAAAACAGTTTAATGATTCTTGTATTTCATTCAGGACCCACGTGGATAATCCAGAATAAGCTCCTCTTTTCAATAACCTTAACTTAATCTCATCTTTGCCATGTACAGTAATATTCACAAGTCCCAGGTTAGGATGCAGACATCTCTTTTTGAGGGCCATTATTTAGCCCACTACATAGCTCCTGTGTGACCTGAAACAAGATAAGAATTCTCACTCTTGCCACTACTAATAAACATAGGATTAAAATTTATGGCCAGCAAAACTGTTTTTTTTTAAATTAGATATGACAATTATAAGGATTGGTATAGAAAAGTCAAAATGTTATTTGTAGATGATATGATTATCTATACAGAAAACACAATTGGATCAAGAGACATTTATAGAGCTATGAGAAAATTTAGCAAATATCTTATTATGCAAGACCAACTTATGAAGGCATCTGTGTTTTTCTATACCATCAATAGTCAATTAAAATGTAATAGAAAATGAGATATTATTCATAACCTCAGAAAAAGAGATGACACAGATGGATAAATTTCTTATCAAATACTTTGGCAAAAGGATAATGCCATGCTTTAAGCAAAATGGTGAAATTGACTGGTGTTAAGGCCTTATAAATAATATAAGTATAGTGGGCTGAATGGTGATCCCTCAAAATACATTCTGACCTCGTTTCTGGACCTATAAATATCACCTTATATGGTAAAATGGTGGGTATTATTTTATATGGCAAAAAATGTGTTTAAGGATCTTGAAAGGAGAAGGTTATCTGGATTATCAAGGTGGGCCCTAAATGCCATCACAAGTGAGAAAGGCAGAGGGAGATTTTATACACAGATACATAGAAAAGAAAGTGATAAAAAGATGGATCAGAGAGAGATGTAGCCATGAAACAAGCAAAGACAATAACAACGATAAGTTAGAAGAGGAAGGAATGGGTAATCCCCTAGAGCCTCTGGTAGGAGTGTGGCCCTTCTGACACCTTGATGCCTTTCATGTTACCCTGAGAAATAATTTGTGAGGTGAGCCCCAGCATCTTTGAAGAGCTTTTGGTATCTCTTTTCTGTAGGCCAGAAATTACAGTGGGAATTGCTATTAGTGAACAGTGATCCTTATGTGAAATGGGGATAACTGATGTCACGGTGCCAGGGAAAAGGGCCAGAACTCAATCACCAAAGACAAGGTGGGTCTTGTTACCAAAATGGATAGTGGATTCAAAGCAGTAACCAGAAGGGTTGAGAAAGAGATAGGGAGTTTATGAAATTCTTGATTAGTGAAATGTAATGGAAGAGTTCTATGTTGAGTAACTTGAATCACCAAAACAGAACCATTTCCCTCAACCAATTCCCAGATGTGAACCAGTTTATAGACCCAGGACTCCTTAAAAGAAGGGAAGGCTGGCTTCCTTTGAGAAAGAGTCTAGCTACATTGCTAAAAATTTATATGCCAAAGATCATATATGATCTTTCTCCCAGACTTCTTAAAAGGGGCATATGGCCTTTTAGTAAGTTTACTACAAACTGGGGAAAAGGAAAAATCCAGAGTTTTGAGGATTACTGGACATTGGCTCTGAAGTGACACTAATTTCAGGAGATCCATATGTCGTTGTGGTTTATTACTCGGAGTAATGGAAGTCAAGTGATCAATGGAGTTTTAGCTCACATTCATCTTACAATGGGCCCATTGGGTCCTCAAGACCATCCTGTTCCAGAATGTAGAATTGGAATAGACTCACTTAGCAACTGCCAGAATCCACATATTGGTTCCCATACCAGGGGAGTGACAACTGCTGTGGTAGGAAAGGTGATGTGAGAACCACTAGAACTGCCTCTACTTAGGATAAATAGTAAACCAAAAGCGATATTACATTTATGGAAGCATTTCAGAAATTAATGCCACCATCAAGGATTTGAAAGATGCAGAGGTGCTGATACCCACTACATCCCTATTCAAATTACCTTATTTGTCCTGTGCAGAAAACAGATGGATCTTGTGGAATGACAGTGGAGTTTTTAAAATTAAACAAATGGTGGCTGGAATTGCAGCTGCTATTCCAGATGTGACTTCATTGCTTCAGCAAATTAACATATCCCCTGGTACCTAGTATGCAGCAATCGACCTGGCAAATGTTTTTTTTTTTTCCTTGAGGAGTGGTAGTAAAGATCACAAGAAACAGTTTGCTCTCAGCTTGCCAGGCCAGCAATACACCTCCATTGCCCTCCCTCAGGGTTATCTCCAGCCCTGTGTAATAATTTAGTCTGTAGGGAGCTTGATTGCTTTTCCCTTTCCCAGGATATTACATCGGTCTATTATATTGATGATATTATGCTTATTAGGTATAATGAGCAAGAAGCAGCTACTACTCTAGGCTTATTATTACAACATTTGCATGTCAAAAGGTGAGAAATATATTCCACAAAAATTCAGGGGACTTTCACCTTAGTAAAATTTCCAGGAGGCCTGTGGTGTGGGGCATTTTGAGACATTTCTTCTAAGGTGAAGGATGCATCTGTTGCGTCTGTTCCCCTTCTTTAAGAAAAAAAGAGGCAGTGGCTAATAGGCCTCTTCGGATTTTTGTGGGAATATATCCCTCACTTGGGTGTTATATTCTGAGCCAGCTAGCGAGTAACCTGAAGGTCTGCTAATGTTGACTTGGGCCCAGCACAGGAGAAGGCTGTGCAGCAGGCCCAGCCTCCATGCAAGATGCTCTGCCATTTGGGCCCTAAGAGTCAGCAGACATTGAAGATTGATTACTGATACATTTATAAAGAAGTGGTCATTCCCACTAATAAAATAATGCAAATAAAAAGGCAATCAGATACCACTTTATGGACATCAACTTGGCAAAAAAGAGAAAGTCAGATAACAGCAAGTTTTGATAAGGATGGGGGGAAAGCATTATGAATATCTTGCAGTGAAGAGTGAAGCATAGTTAGACAGTTATCCATCCTAGAGAGAATTGTGTGAGTAATTATTCAAATTAAGTACATATAAACCCTATGACTACCCTATTATGGGTATCTGTCCTAAAAATTATTTGTATTGGTCTTTAAAAAATTTATTTCTACATTTATTGCATCACTCTTTCAGGTGGAAGGGGTTGGAGACAACCCAGCTCCCTCTTTGTAAAGAAACTGGAGAAGCAAATGTAAAGGATGAAGTGCTTAAAGCATGAACTCAAGGTACTCTCAGAAGTGCCAATAGATCTTATAGAACATATTGTTGAAGGGGTGCCCGGGGGGGCTCAGTCGGTTAAGCATCTGCCTTTGGCTCAGGTCAGGATCCCATAGTGGAGCCCCACGTGAGGCTCCCTGCTCAGTGGGGAACCTGTTTCTCCCTCTGCCTCTCGCCCCACTCTTGTGCTCTCTCTCTCTCTCTCTCAAATAAATAAATAAAATCTTAAAAAAAAAAAAAAGAACATATTGTTGAGAGTATCGGATTAAAAAGATAATGAGTTTCATAGCAAGATATCATTTCTATAGGTCAAAAATACATACAAAGGAACATGATATATTTTAGAGGGGTGTATATCTAAGGGTATACATCAAATACATTCAAAAGGGTATCTGTGTAAGGGGGAGAGATAGGATTGGGGAATCTAGATGGAGGGGAAATAAGAAAAATTAAAATAAAGCAAATGATAATAACCGGTTGTAGTGTGCAATAATCTGAAGAACTGATCAACCTAAGTGCATACATCTGAGCACAAGTAGATGAGGTAAAGAGAGAAAGCAAGAGATCTAAACTACTGCTAGGAATTTTTCAACTGATAGCATATTTATATATTTAATAATATATATCAAGGTTTTTAAAAAATGTATATCATTTACCCAGCAATACATTTAGAGCTACTTATCTTGAGAGAATCAGGCTCTGGCCAAAACCTGTGTTACACTCTTCAACACATCAGGAAAGTGGGAAGATTAAGAAACCTATACATACATGAATACGGGATTAGTTAATAGTTGGTTAAATAAAATATAAAATACTTCTTAAAAGCGAAGCTTACAAATTACATTGTGGAGATACTGACACAGGGGAAAAACATGGATTTTATTTTTATGTTAAAAATCAGATTACAAATTAGAATATGCAGAATATATACACATGTATATAACATACACAGAGAATGACTGAATGACTATATAGAAATAAAACTCTGATAGTTATTTTCTCTTAGTTATGAAATTAAGCAACATGTATTAACGATTCAATAAAAGAAAAGACAATTATTCTATGAAAGAAAAAGGATAACTCTTTGATATATATCTCTCATCAAAATCCAGTAATTACTTTAAGATACAGTAGGTCTGGTTATCTAAATACTTTTATAACAAATATTTAATTTTATTTCTTCCAAAATTATTGTCATTACTGTACACTTCAGACATGCATCCTTTTAGTAGTTTATTAAATATTTACATTGCCTCTTACATAATGTGGATACTAAGGGAAAAAGTTATCTCTACCCTAGAGAAGCCCATGATAGAGATATAATATATTTGTAAACAGATAAATTCTACAATGCTATAACACAAAGACTCAGTGTGGAAACATGGCCCACCGGTTTTTGAATACTACAGACATATTATTATGTCCTATGTGTCCTCACCTGTGAGGCAAAATAGTATAGAAACAGAATAAACTGAGGAAGATTAAGGCTGAATCTGAGTTGTGGGATGGACTGGCTTCTTTGAGAATGGTCTTCCTTCCAGATCACAGTGTCCAAAGGTATCATTTACTGAGAAATATATAAAAGTATACAAGTCTTAAATAAAGCTAAGGTAATCATCTGCTGAAACGTTTCATAAATGTGTTTTGGTAGATGTAATACCCAACCAGTTCTTGAAGCTCTTTGGAAAACTTTGTGCTCTCGAATGAGAGCTTGAAAAGGCAAAACCAGGTCTAAGGACCCCATACAAACGGGCTACAGAGTACAAATGAGAGGTCAAGAAAATCCGTTTTTGGGGATTTGAGCACAGAGTGTGCTGAGTACAAAAACTGGAGGCAGCTAGGCCCACTCAGGGACATCAGACACCAGGTCTGTAGCAAAGGTTTGTGCTGACATTTGCTTCATGATGAATAATGTTGCCAACTCAGATGTTATTAATACAAATCAAAGGGCATCAATAAACGTTTTGAGAAAGGTGATTACTCAAATGATGCCCTACTATATACCACATCTTGAAAAAGTCCCCAGTGTACTGGAGCCAACGAATGATGCAATCAAAGAACAGAAAACTAATATACTATTTCATTTTTTCAAAAGGTTGCCAGTAGGAAAGAATCACTTAGCAAAGAGACTCTTCTAAAGGGAACACGTGTAAGAGTGATTTAAACAAAAGGAAAGATGTTTTTTGCATTTTCTAAGTATAACAGCCTGGCAGTTGATTTGGGCTGTTTTTAAATGACTATTTAAGTGGAGGCAATATTTTCTTTTTGTGCAGTATCTTGTTTTTAGCTAACAGTCATGTTGATGTAGTACTGAAAAACTAAGGTCTATCCATCTGTCTATCGCCAAATACAGTTCTAGGCATAATCTTTCAAGTTCCCATAAAACTCACCTCCTTCATTGAAATTGACTTCACTGAATTTAACCCTAAGGGTGTTCTCAAATTAAAATATATTGACAGGTATATAAATGTTATATTAATTTATTGTAATATGTGGTCTTCTGTGGGATTTCTAAAATTTTCACCTGATTAGCTTTTTTGAACTAAAATCTTTCAGGGTTTCAAGATTATTTATATAGCTTATAATGTACATAATGCATCCTCAAAATAGATTCACTCTTGAAATAACGTAAGATCCATGTATTGCATTTATGTCAGTTTACAGATCATACTCAAGTATGTTGATTTCAGAGGGGTTTTTTGGCACTTAATTTCAAGTTACCACACTGGCCTTCCAAATCGACATCTGTATGACTGGGTGGATTGCACTGCAATTTTATTGACCTTTATCTTGTTTTTGTGCTCACTGGCTCGTCAGATGCCATTCTGTCAAATAAGCATTAACAATTTTCCTCCTTCTCTGTCAATTAGTGTATCTTTCACAAGAGCATTGCTGATCATTCATGAATAGTTCTTAGCTTGGCTGTAGCCTTCAACTCTCCATAACCTTTATAGCCTTTGGGGAGCTATTTGTCTTTGCATTTCCTAATCTCATGGATTTAAACACCAGTAGGCCCAAGGGCTACTTCTCAGCCCCAAGGTGGCAACACATACTCTCTTATTTCTTTGCCAAAGCTGCCTTTTACTCCCCTTTTAAAGCAACCATTACTTTCTAAATTCTTTGAGAATCCTTTTTTTAAGACTGGCTCAATTTTTCTTGCTGGCTCTAAAGAAAACCTATTATTAACCTACCACTAAGTCCTGCTAGTATAAATTCTGATCACTGTGAAGAAGAGCTCAGAGAATGACACATTTATTTTTAAATGGAATGTTACAGATATTCTGGATTACTGAGAATCTCAGTCCCCAGTGTCTACTTTCTGATTTCTACCTCATTTAAGAAGATTTTCATTTAAGAGAATTTCACTTAAAAATATGACTTTTGCTTTCTGTATTTAAATATGAATATAGTGTTTGCATTTTTCTCAAATCCGCCTTTACCCTCACCTTGAACTAAAATTTGTTTATCAACTTTTTCTATTTATTTCCTTTTTCTATGAAAATCCTTTTACTCAACAATTGCATGGTCCTCTCAAAACAAACAAATCATTCCAAGACAGTGATGGTTTTCTAGGTTCTAATAGGTAATTGAGACTTCCAAGGATCTTAAGATGGGGTTATCTCATGTCTTTGGCCTTGCTTATGGCAGTCTTTCATGTCTCTTTCATTAAACTATAAGCTATGTGACAGCAGAGACTCCGTCTCAATTAGTGCTGAATAACCCAGTTTAACATAGCACAGACTATATATAATGTATATGTACATAAATACATATATAGATATATTTTATATACATTTATTGAGCAATTGGAAGACTGAATGAATGTACTGTCCATTTTGTTGGCCAACGAAAATCCTATTAATTCTTTTAATAAATTTGTTACATCTTTCTAATTCTGCAGGTTTTAAATCTAAAGGAAACTCACCTTATAAAATGAATTTGAATAACATTTATTTTTAACACATTATTTAATCATAATAAAGAAAAATGAAGTCACAGACAGGTTGAATTCTTATTTCATTAGCATCCACCAAAATTGAGTATTATTCAAATATAACATTCTTACTAATTTTCTGAAACCAAAATGGATAATGAAAAGATATCTTCACCTGTTATTAATGTTTCAGTTATTGAAGTGTAAAATTTTAATGAAAGTCTTCTTAGGAAACTTTATATAAAAAAATAGGTATACTCAATGGAAAATGTGTGAAACCTATTTAATGTGTTAAGTAGTTAAAGCCAGTCTATTGTCAATAACATACTTTTTTTTTTAAATTTCAAATTACATTATGTACGATTGAAAAGTTTCAATTTTATATCTGTGTGAGGAATTCTAAATTGTTTATCATGCTTTTAACATAAAATTACTTTGTAAACTCCATTAAATAGAAAACTTTACATATTTATGTTCTCTATACTCTAAATATTTACATAAATATCCATCATCTAACTAATGCCATTATTATCAGAAAACTTCTAATAAAACCTTTCACATAATTCAGTTATCCATCTCCAGTAGTTATGCCAATAACAGTTTGTAGGCACAGACTCTTCCTTCCTTCTTTCCTCCATCCCTTCCAACTTTCCTTCTTTCCATCCTTCCTTCCTTCTTTCCATATTTATTATGGCTCAATCTACTTGGGTCTAGGAACTGGGTAGAATTAGGGATACAGTATTATGCAAAACTGACACAGTCACATCCCTCATGAGTGTTCCAGTTTAGAAAGGAATACATTATGTTAATCAAAAAGCCATACAACATTTTGGAATTATTAACTGTGGTAAATATTATGAGTAGGGAGGTTCATAGATCAGTCAGAGGACATAGGGGCACCTGGGTGGCTCAGTCGGTTAAGCATCTGCCTTTGGCTCAGGTCATGATCTCAGGGTCTTGGGATCGAGCTTCCTGTTAGGGCTCCCTGCTCAGCGGGGAGCCTGCTTTTCTCTTTCCCTCTGCCACTTCCCTTGCTTGTGCTCTCTGGCGCGCTCTCTCTCTCTCTCTCTCTCTCTCTCTCTCGTCAAATAAATAAATAAATAAAATCTTAAAAAAAAAATCAGAGGACATAATAGATAAATTTGACCTAGATAGAAGATTGGAGAATTTTCTCCAGGAGCACTGAAAATAGAGCTGAGATGTAAAGAAAGACTACAAGTTAATTAGGTGAAGGGAGAGGGAAGAGCACTTCATGAGCAGAAAGCAAAGGTGAAAGAGCAAAGTGGCAGCAGAGCAGACAATGTTTCATGGATTTGAAAAAGGTCAAGATGATTGAGTCAAAGAGAATAAGGGGAGTATGGTAAAAAATAAAGCAGGAGAGAAAGGCAGGGGCAGCCCATGTGTGAAATTTTCTAGTATATGCATGTTTAGTATGTTGCACCTAATCCTCAATAAATGAAGATAAATTAAATGGTTTTAAGCAAGAGAGTGAGGGACACACACTTGGCTACTAGCTCAGAGGGTCTTTTGTGTAAATCAGGCAAAGGGGCCCTTTCTCCAAGACACTTCAATGACATCTACTGGAAAATTGCCAAATACTTATATAAACAAGACTACCGAGTGAAGGATGCTCTCTAAAGTTTTTTAAAACACAACTTGCACAACTATAATCAGCAGCTCTAAATGACTGGAGAAGATGTGTGAAAACAGCATTATATCTAAGAGAGAAGAGAATAGTAGCTGAGGCTAGACCAGAAGCAATCAAGCAATTGGGAGGCTATTGTGATAGTGCATGAACAAGAGTAGAGGGTTTGGATATGATATTAGGGATGGAAGAAAATGAATTCAACATACAATTAGAGGATAAAGTTAGCAGGACAACATTGCATACAGATACGGAAAAGAAGGGAAAGTTGTCACGGACAACAATTTGCTTTCTGGCTCACATAAGAGCACCTGCCATTCATTGTGACAGGACACACTAGAAGAGAAATGGCTCTGAGGGAGAAATGAGGAAGATCATTATTCAATTCTTGACTTACTGTTTTGGGGAGACTTTGGAACATTAATGTGGTGAGACCAAGAAGACAGTGGAAATATAAATCTGGAGCTCTGGGAAGAAATCTCAGTTGAAGATAAAATTGGAAATCTTTGACCTCTATGTGAAAACCATAGTTGTGTGTTTGGAAGAGACTGTCTTGTGAGAGAGTCAGGGCTGATGAGGTTAATGTAGCACTTAGAAGTTGTGGGGAAGACAATTATTCTTTGAATGTAACAGTAAATAACCATAATAAAAGGGGAAGTATCACCAAGTCCAAAAAAATAATGAGTTTCAAAAAGGAAGGAGCAATCAACTGTATTCAATTCTACTGAGACATCACAAAATGGAAAGTTTAGAAAAGGTTTCGTTGTTAACTTTTTCCAGGACTGTTAATTAAAGTGAGGGAAATGAATTGATCTAGTTTAGAGTAACCCACTGAGTGTGGATGTAAGAAACAGAGGCAGCAAGTAAAGACCATTCTTGAGAAATGTGGTCGAAAAGACATAAATAGAAATCAAGGAGGTGTAAGAAAGAGTATAACAATAATTAGGGCCTGTTTATTTCATTTGCTTATTTTTGGTGTTACTTGCATTTAATGTGAGATCTTCTAGCATATTTAAAAGAATATTTCACAACTGTTTTCAACCTTCCAGAGTCTTGTATTAAAAATGTTATATATTGGATTATACTATACTTATTTTAGGAGGGCCGATATATTAAGGTTATTAAAATCAGAGCAAAATATCAAACAAGTAGTATTGCACCTTGACTTTGAAAAATTGTTAGAATGTCAGGAGCAAGAGGAGAAAAGGCAAAGTTTTTGACAGAATATTTGGGGGATCATAGATGACTGCTCTAGTAGCAGTTTCTTTTTCTGCAGTCATGAGATATAAGGTTGGAAAAATAAAATAAACTTCACCAGTTCAAAGTTTTAAATGCCAAGCTAAGAGATCTATGGAGGAGTAAAGAGAAGAATGAGGCTAGAACATGAAAGGTGGGGTGATGAAGAGATTCCTGTAGTTCACACAGCTGTCAAAATCATCATAATGAACCTCACAATCTTGGTATAATTCTCAGTGATGCAAATGCTTTAGAAGCTGCCAGATCTCCATTCACCTGATGGTGTCACTGCTCTTGTAAAGGTCAATAAATACTTTTGTGAAGCTCTTGCTGCTTCTCCTTGCCCTTCTCCTGTGCTTGAGGTGCAGCCAAAATTATTCAAACAGCTCTTGAAAATTTAAACCTGTACAGGAATTATCTTAGGCTGAAGCATGCTGTACTTGTGAATTTAGTGACTCCTACACATTATTCCACAAATTTAAATTTAAAAGGAAAATTTTAAATCTATCTGTTTTCTTTACATACGTCTTAAAGCATCGTATGCTCCTTATGGAAAAATTTTTAAATAATAACATTTTTACAGGATCAAAAATTAAAACCTGTATTTCTACCATTCAAGATAATCATAGTTGAAAACATATATGAGAAAATCTACTTTTTATTCTCTAGGCAATTATATTTATAATGCTTAGATAACAATAAACTTAAAAAAAATGCTTCCTAAAATTTTTATAGACATAATGAAATACATATTCCTCTTTTACCAATTATTGTCTCCCCTCCTCTCTTGATATAAGCATAGTTAATATTTTGGTGCATTATAATAGAATTTTCAGGGAAAAAGTATAAACATTATAAAACATAATGATTAAGAATTTGGTTGTGGTAATTAAAGAACTTCGTTTCTACTTATGAGTGTTCCTCTTTACTTAGTAGTCTAAGAAATGTTTCTTTAACACTCAGTGACTCATTTTTGATATAGTTGTAGTTCAGATGTGAAAACAGCTTGGATATGTGTCAGTTATTACAAAGAATAATTCATTATCTTCTCAATAATGGTATAATTTCATTATCTTTGATTTTAACCTTTTGTATGAAAGAAGCATCTCACTTTAATGTATTGCTTACTGGTTAAGTATAGTGCTTTCAGTGTAGATATTTAAACAATTAAATCTAATTCTCTGAATTGTTTATACAGGTTACCCATCCATTTTCATTTTGAGGAGTTTGTCTTCTCCATAATAAGATAGAATTCATATCCTTTGAAAGTTAATCCTTTGTCATATGTATTTCTATTGGTTATTGAATGTATTATTTGCATATTATACATAACCCTGACTTATAAATGTTTCAATAATGAAATTAAAATATATATGACTTAAATATGTGTATATATGTGTATGTGTGTGTATAATTTCTTTTCTTGAGCATAGAAAGTTCTTCCCACTGACAGATCATATTAATAATCTCTTTTGATTGATTGATTGATTCATTTCATATTTAACTCTCAGACCCATTCAGAATTTCTTTTAGTATAAGTAGGTTTCCAATTTCATTAATTTTCATTTTGATGAGTTATTAATCCAGGAACTTTTCACAGAAATTTGCCAGAAATTTAAAAGTTTCCTTTATCCATTACATACATGAATATATTATGGTCTATTTCTTCTTATTATTTTTTTCCATGTAGATCACACTTGAATTATGTCTTTCTACTATATTTTACTCTCTGGCAAGCCTCTTGGTGATACTCTCTTTTTCTTTGATTATTTGATATAAATTCTTGTTCACTTATTTTTCACATTAACCTTAGAATCATTTGTCAAGTTTGGGGTGAAAATATCCCATGGTGAGCTTGAATTGATTTTGTCTTGATTTATTAAATAACTTGGGAAGAATTGAACTCTTTATAAAAAATGTATTTGCTCAATTAGGGACATGCTGATTCTTTCTATTTATTTATATTTTTAAAAACTTTCCCTAGCTAAAGGTTCTCTATCACTTACAGTAATTTATTACTCTATTACTGATTAGCACTTTTTTTATTAATCAAGAATAGATATTCAGTTTGTCCAATTTTGTTTGGGTTTATTCATTTACTTACATGTTTTCTGAAAGCCAGTTATAAGCCAAACCCTCTGCAGCTACATAATATACACCAGAATTTAATTCAGAATTAGTTCCTGCCTTCATGGAACTTGGCGACATTTGAGGAGACAGCCAAAATAAGGTAAGAAATCAAATCTAAAAATAAATTACTCCAAAATTTAAAGTATTGCAAAGAAATCAAATAATGATTTTGGCAGAAGGTGAAGAAGAGTAAGCGAGAGTATACTTTAATATGATGCTCTGGAAGTCATTGTTAGATCGCACATCTAAGCTGAGACCTACAGAATGACATAATAACAATCACAACAACAAAAACACCCAGGACAAGAACTGAAGATAATCATTTGAGAAATAATATGCCAAAATCCCCCAGTTGGGGAAAGACTCAAAGTGCACTCTAGGAAATGAAAGGCCAATGAAGTTGGAGTGTTAGGCACCAGGCCAGAAGAGCTGAGTTGGGCCAGGCAAGTGGAGTCTAATCTTACATAGCCCATAGCTAATAAAATTAGATATTATTTTATAAAACATGGAAAGCCATTTGCCTCTTATTTCTCTGACTCTCCACAGCCAATTAAATTAATCTTCAAAATATATCCAGTACCCAACCACAGCTTATGACTTCTACTGCTACCATCTTATTCCGAGACAGTATGACTTCAACTGCTTCTGCAGTGTTCTGTGTGCAACAAACTTTGCACTGCTATAACCCTCCATACAGCAGGCATTATTCAAGCTGCACTAGTCTCCCCACCGTGCTGGCCTCAAAATCTGCAGATAAATAAAATTGGTGTAGTTTGCTTTTTTTGCTCTCTACTCAAATTGGGATTTTGAACATATCATAAAATTAACTTTTTTTCAATGCTCTCAAACTATTTATATGGATACATATTATTTGTTCTTTAAAAGTTAGAGCTAACTAAAAAGTAAGTCAAGAAGTTTCAGAGTTTATTTGATGAAAATACGTTAAAATATTTTGAATTTTCTCTGGGCTATCAATCTATTTGGAGATACATATTGTTCAATAACTTGGTGATTCATAATTAATTGTTCACTATTGAATTCTAGTTTTATTACAATGCAGCTCAAGGAATGTGGCCTTTATCTTAATTGTTTTCACATTAATTTGGAATATCATTGCCGTCTTATTTATTGATTTTATTGTGGAAAAATTGTATCCTCTATATATAAAACTTTTTATAAATAATTTTACGTAACTATATGTCATTTATCTATATGTTAGTTTATATATCTATTAACATCAAAAAGTTTAATGAATTATATTATTCTAAGATATATTCTTATGCATTTTAGATTATTTTTTGTTGCAAAGACAGAACAATTTATTAAAGTCTTCCTAAATAGTTGTTGATGTTGGTTTTTTCTTGTACGCATTACATACTTTGTCTTACTTAATACCATGCTTTGTTATTTGAGGCAAAGAGCTTCATAACTCATATAACCACTGGGACTACAAACTAAGCATTTTGTGTCATGTGTGTGTGTGTTTTTTTTTTTCTTTTAGACATGCTGTTTTAGGTATCTTGAAACCTCACAACAGAATTTTGTATTCTGAACCTCTCTCTGAGGGAATTTTCACTTTTTATCATTGAGTATAAATCCAATTGTATAAACATTAATTTCACTGTGTGACTACCATCCTTTTCTGGTTTCCATCATTACAGTAAGCTTCATCTAATTTTTATCCTGAAGTTCACATTTAATGAGAGTTTTTGACTATAATATAGAAAAGGAGACTGTTGATGTACTATTGTCATTCCCTATTTTCCTCTCCATTTATGCAATCTGGTTTTCACAGTCATAATTTTGATTCAATAACATAACATCAAGTGTTTTTAAATGAACCTAAATTATGAATAAGAAAATCAGAGAAGATAAAGAGGGACCTATCAGTAGTAATCAGCCTTCCAGAGAGCACTATTCATCTTCTGCCATTGTTCTTTTTCTCTGTGTCTGTTGTCTCTTATTACAAAGCATATTTTATCATGCAAAATTTTAAAGAGATTTAGTAGCCAGTCAAACCAATTTATTATTCATCTTTAATTTAATAAGACACTCTAAATTCAGAAAAATCTAATATTCTGAAAACGTGGTTTGGGCTTTTTTCCCCACTTTCATCGTAGCAATTACATCAACATAAACAACAATTAGATGTTTCAACATGCAGTAGATGAATTACTGACTCCCATTAAAGTCAGTTTATGACCCTCTTGAGTGAAGCCTCTTTGTTGCAAACTATTGTGAGGCACAATTTGAGACTTAGTGTTTTCTGTTTCAATCGTACTCCATTACCCCTTAGGTAATTCTATCTGTGCTACTCGCACAAATCAAGATAATTCTGTGATATGGGTTTTATATTATAGTTTCTTATGTGCTTATTACGCGGAGGCTGATGCCTCTGAAACTTTTTTTTTCACTGCGCAATGTAAACTGACAGCTTGCCCTGAGGGGTTCTTTCTTTGAGGAGCAATGACTAGAGGCTGTATTTTATTTTTGTAGTTCAGAACTGCATTTGTAAATTGATTAAACTGAAACGCATATATTTTATAACTAGGAAGGAAAAACAGGTTCCTAACAGACTTCCTAGAATGGTTTGGGTTTTTATTTGTAGAGTTTCAGTTAGTATATAAACAATAATTGTATCAATTAGGATATCTTAAAAACAAAGTCAAGTAAATAATGGTCCAATCTCAGAAGCAGGCAACAGCCTTTAGGGAGATTAACCAAAGTGTATTGTTTTAGGACTCTTCACTTTCTTCACTTAAACCTGAAACAGGAATATTAACAATTTTGTTAACTGAGGACTTTCCCTGTATTTGAACTGTTATTCTAGAATGTGGTGGATGAACTGACCACAAATATTTATTTAAGGATTTTCTTGTGCTCTGCACACGGTTTATACTCCCTACCTACATAATTACTTATCACTCAAGCGTATTTCACAAAACGCAAGCAAGCAAATACAAATAAAGAAGACTATATAAGTTGTATCATATCTTCTCCAGGAAATGTAGGGAACATACAAATAATCAAAGAAACTGGAATACAAGCAAAGATCATTATGCAATTGAGAGAATAGAAAAATAGGATAAATTGGCAAAAGTAAATAAAAATTATTTAAATTAATAAAAATTGTAGGGTAAAATCTTTATCTCCGGCACAAGAGCAGAATAGAATGAACATTGTCAGCCACTAATAGAGGTTTGAGTTAGCTGTGCTGAAAATATTAATGAAGAGAGTTGGAGGTATAAGAGAAAGAACAGGAAAAGGAATAGGAATCGAAGCCCAGAGAGAAATACTGTATGAAGAGCTGCTATAAACCACCAAAGCATACATTTTAACAAGTTACATTAACAGAAATTAATTAGTAATACAAGAAGCGTGGTGTGAAAAGTCAGTCTATGCACAGGGACATTTAGAAGCAAGCACTTTCTAAAGTCAATATTCAAACTGAATGAGGACCCAAAAATGTCTTTCAGGATATCATTATCACCATCTATTTTCAGTCAAGCTCTTGAACACACAGATAGGTTTGACAACACATTTTTTTCCGAAGTTTTGATATTTTTGTCCTATGGGATTTATTTTAATTTAATGAGGATCATATATATTTCCTCTCACTATTGAACAATTTGGAATGTTAATAATCAATGGCAATATAGATGATATTAATGCCTAATCAGAATGGTCAGTTTTATATAACTACTATTTTTTAATATTTTTAAAATATTTTTTAATATTCTGATTATTTTAATTTCTTTTTTTTGAACTATACAATTAAACTATACATGCCTCACGCTGCAGTAAATTAAAAGGCTGTAAGTACTTATGGAATATTCAGTAACTGTATTCAACTCAAGTTAAAGGTTTCATAGTTTTACAAAATCTCAAGTTCTACGTTGTCAAAGGCAGCAGTTATTATGGTCTTGGGAAAAAGCACTCTGAAACCAACCGAACCACCTTTTTTTTATCAAGTGATATGGTGCTAACAAACATTAGAAAATATTTTGTGCCTGGATGTCAAGTACTGAGAAATGATACTGTGCCCTCGAATATGTTCTTAATATTAGTTGACTGATAAAGTCACTGCAGGTGGCATTTATTGCCATGAACTATAGTGCTTCACTTTATCACTCAGACTAGATCACAATGTTCCAACAGCTACAATCTGTTAACTCTCATCCAAATAGCTAAAACGCCCTTAAAGGAAGCATTACTTGCCTCTGAAAGTTCCCTGGCAATTTTGAAGATTTCATAAACCTTGGTAGCTCAATATCAGCTATTGGATTGATATTCAATTAATTGTGAAACGGAAGAGAAAAATGTTCTTTCTTTTCCACAAGAAACCAAGCTTTGTATACTACAATATTTGTAAGATTTGTATGCATATTTCAGTAAAAATCAAGAATTATGCTCTATTGGATTGTCCTTTCAAACAACAAAATATGCTCATTGGAATGGATGACATAAAAAAAGTACATAAAAATTCAGCACCCACTCTCATCTCTCCATTCCCCTCTCTCACCCCACAAAGAAAAAATATTGACTGTATAAAGTACATCTTTCCAGGTAATTTTCTATGTCCATGTAAGCATAACATCTACACACACACAAATATTTTATAAAAATGTCATCTTTTACATCTATCAGTCTGCATCTTGCGTCTTTAATAGAACATTATATTTATATAGAAATTCATTTTTTCTTCAATGACTATATAATATCAAATATTTATAAATATGCCATCATTTTCTTAGTCATTCCCCTATTGGTGGGTATTTAAGATGCTTTTATTTTTTATCACTTCAAAGAATTCTACAGGAAATCTTTATATGATGGTGTTTTCCTTTCATATTTTATTTCAAAGTGAGAATGTTGAGTTTAATGGAATGCATATTTCAATTTTAGATTCTGCCATGTTAGCTTCCCAAAAGTTTGCTGTAATTGGCACTTCCATCAGAAATGTATGGGAGTGCCCATTTTGATACCCTCACCAGCATTGGATGTTATTAATCTTTAACTTATTTGCCAATATGATCAATGAAAATTTTTATAATTGATTAGCTTTTCCCTGATTAATAAAGAGGCTAAACATCTTTTTAAATACTTACTGAAATTTGAATTGAAAATCTTTTCCACTCTATGTTCTCGTCACAGACTTTGCCATCTTTCCCATTGTAGATTCCGTGCTACATGCTTACAACCTTCTAAAGAAAAATTATGAGTAGAGCAATTACATTTCTGTTAACATTTATGTAAATAAGCATAACAAAGGAAACTACCTCACAATTTTATGAATTATGGTCAAACCTTATGGTTTAGATAATGTGTGCGTATTAATGCTGCTTTGTATTGGTTTTGCTGTCCTTAGCAAACACTGCTGCGTTTACAGGATTTGGTCAATGCTTATTCCGAGAACACATTTCATGAATTACAATAAAACCTTGTTTCCATAATATAACTATGTTGCATATTTATGATTTATCTGAATCTTCTAATTTCCATGACATTCACATAAAGAAAAAAATTTTTTTTCATTCTCCTTGGAAGCATTAAGGAAAAGGACCTAAGCTGTTAGTACATAATATCCAAGTTTAAATCCAAACATTGAGTACTCAACCTATGTCATAAGAAGTGCTGAATAAAAGTAGATTCTATATTATGTACAATATTTTGTGCATTATTACGTACAGTTTTTTTCATGCTTTTTCACTGAGATATTTATGTATATGATCATCAAGAAAGCTCTCTTGCAAGAATTCAAGGTTTTAAAATATTAAAACAGTGGTTAATGTAGTGAATTGAAAGATATAAAGGAAAAATATATGATTACACCATTAAAGTCCGGAAAAAAGACCTCATTAAAAAACTCATTTGTAATAAGAAAATCCTTAGTTACACAATAGGCTAAAAAATTTTTTTAAAGATTTTATTTATTTATTTGAGAGACAGCAAAATCAAGAGCATTCGTGTGTGCGAGAGAGAAAGCATGCATGTGTGGGGGAGAGGGGAACAGAGAGAGGGAGAAGCAGGTACCCCACTGAGCAGGGAGCCAGACGTGGGGCTCAACCACAGGACCCCGGGATCATGACCTGAGCCGGAGTCAGACACTTAACTGACTGAGCCACCCAGGTGCCCCAGGCTAAAAAAATTTTTAACTAATTAAGGGAATGGCCTAAACATACCCACAAACAAAGCCCAGCATCGCATTTACAGTTGCTTTAGATATATTTTCAGTAAAATCATGAACAGCATCATACTCACATCATTTCCATTTAACTTCATAGGCTGTGTGTGTGGTCAAGGAGGATGGCAGATGCTGGCCAATTTCAATACATTTAGGAACTGAAATACATGATATAAAGTTAGAAAAATAAACAAACTTGTCATTAATTATATAAGACAGGTAAACCTCAGAGACTCTAGAAATCATTAGAAATAAAATAGTGAACAGCAAGGTGTTTTGGCATACAGTCTATATTTAAAAGTCAGAACAATTTACAATCATAATTAAATGATTTAAAATATTTTAAATATCTCATAAAAACCTAAAACTATAAGGTACAAACAAATCAAGCAACTAAAATATGTGTAAGGCTTTTATAAAGAAAATTATAAAATGATATTAAGGCAAATAAAGGATTTTAAAAACCTGAAAAATGTACCATGTTCATGGATGATACTATTTAAAATTATGAAGATTATGGTTTGTCTCCCTGTCTGATGTCTTCCCATTCAGTTTTGTGGGGGTTTTGTGTGTTTTTTTTTTTCTTATGTTCAGTTTTCCCTCCCTTCCCCTATGGTCCTCTGTGCTATCCTTTATGTTCCACATATGAGTGAAACCATATGATAATTATCCACAATTAATTTATAAATTTATAAATTCTCACTCAGAATATGAACAAAATTTTCACAGTACTAGACTATATAATTTGAAACTATGCATGCATAAAGACAAACTGTACAAGTGCAAAGGACAGCCAAGGAAATATGGAAGAAGCAAAGGGGTGATAAGACTTATAAATGAGTGGTTGTTAAAGAGACAGTGAAGAAGATTTCTTCAGAGAGAAAGAAATGCCAATATAATGAGTCTTCATGGAGGAAGAAAAAGAGGAAGTTAAATGGCTGCTTTCTCTTATTTCAAGCTAAGTGAGGAGGTTTTAAGCCAACCATCTAGAGAGCTGAACAAATATTCTCTCAGATTTGGGAACCATAGAGCCTTGTATCTGGTTACCATTTGGGGAAGGGTAAAGAAGAAAGGTGTAGTTGGAATAGTCTTCCTAGCTGACTGCATTCAAAGCACTCTTTATAAATGGTGGTATAAAGATGCATGGTGGGTCACTTGAATCTTCAGAGGCAGTGGAATTCCAATGAAAGAGCTGTATGAGGCCTCTATAGACATATCAGTGAAGAAAGGAGTGTAAAGCAGCGTTCCAGATAAAAGACATCATTTGCCGAGTAGCTTCAGTTAGAAGTTGCCACAAGAGAGTCTCTAAAAAAAAAAAAAAAAAAAAAAAAAAGCACACCTAAAAAGAACAACTGGCAACTACCCATCTGTAACACTCAGAGGAAACAAAAGCCAGATTAATACCACATGTATCAAAGAAAAACTAATTGAAGAGTAACCGTTATAATGGCTCAAAGAGCATCTGAGAGGATGATGTTTGTAGACAACATAATAAATGAATACTAAAATAAGATTGCTTGGTTACTTACAAAACTTGTTGATTTCTTATAGAACAACAAATCGTAATTTCTGGGATTATCTTTTTTAGTAGAGAGAAAGTATCTGCATCTTTCTTGGACAAAAATACACAAGTTAGCATATAATTTTACTAAGTCCGGAACTTTGTTTAAAGTGAGTTAAACGAGGGGTGCCTGGGTGGCTCAGTCAGTTAAGCATCTGACTTCAGCTCAGGTCATGATCTCAGGGTCCTGGAATCAAGCCCCACCTCCTGTTTTGTGCTCAGTGGGGAGTCTGCTTCTCCCTCTCCCGCTCCCCCTGCTCATGCTTTCTGTCTGTCTGTCCCTCTCAAATAAATACATAAAATCTTTAAAAAAAATAAGATGAGTTAAAGAATGTATTTCTGTGGATAATCCTGAGATAGGTCTGTCAAACAATGTTTCTATATGTACTTAAAATGACATATTGCCCACCTTTTAGCCTTATTTCCAAGTCTGGAATAATTGTTCTTAACATATATTTATCCTGAACTCCCTTCACCTTGCCAATATCCAAAAATAAAAATCCACTTGTAATGACATCTCCTAACTATGCCCACGCTCCACAGCACACTTCCAAGTCTGAAGCTCACCGAGATGGAGGAAAAGCTGTCTATTTAATTTGAATAATATCCAAGGCTTTTATGATCATATTGTATAATACATTTTAGTTATTAAAGGGAGACTGGTAACACTGTATGTATATTTGAAATTTTCTAAGAGAGTAGAACTTAAATGTTCTCACCAAAAAAATAAAAAGGTAAATATGTGAAGTGATGTATGTGTTAATTAACTCAATGGGGGGGGGACTCCTTTCATAATGTTTACATGTATCAAATCATCTTGTTGTACACTTTCAAATCGTACAATTTTATTTGTCAATTGTACCTGAATAAAGATAAAAAAAATAAAAGGAAACTGGTTTTAAAGCTAAGAGTTACACAGAATGCTATGGAATAAGTCAGACTTCTTTTTCTATAGGACAGATTGAAGAAACAGAGGAAGAAAGAGTAGAGTTGCTTCATGAACTCACCTAAATGATTTCAACTTATTTCACAAAAAAATAGTTATATTTGTAAGAGTGAAACTTGGAAATAATTGCCATCTACAGGAGAATAAACAAATAAATTGTGGCATAATCATACAATGAAATACAGTATAAAATTAAAATGAATTTGCTCTAAATGCAATGCAGCATCCTAGATAGGATCCTAGAACAATAAAAGAACATCAATAGAAAAAAATGGTAAAATTAAAAAAAGTATGAAGTTTAGTTAATAGTAATATACCTGTGTTGGTTTGTTGGTTTTGACAAATATGTGATGGTAATGTGTACACACACACACACACACACACACACACACACACACACATATCTATTGCTTCTGATTCTCTGGAGAACCCTAATATAGGAACTGTCTATGCTATTTGAGACTTTTCTATAATACTAAAATTATTCAAAAATAAAAAGTTATTAAAACATTAATTAACTAAAGCTACACACAAAAACAAGGATAAATCACAAAATACGTCTTTGAGGAAAGTTATAAACATACTGCTTTCACTTTTCTATTCACCTGTAACCTACCCAACTCATCAAGATATTAAATTCACTGATATTTAGACTTAAGAAATACAATGTCGTGTACACACTTACATCAATAAAATGTATTTTTTCCCTGAAATACTCATTGGTACACCCTTGTTCATAAAGTAAGAGCAGGTTAAAATGGTAATAAATACATTTTAAGAACATTAATCATTACTATGTATCATTTTTGTATTTTTCGAAGTTAATACACATAATTTTATTTAACTCTTACAGTAGTCATTTCAAGTAAGCAGAGAATTATACTAATTGAGGGTATTCAGGAATATTAAATGACATGGCTAGATAGAGTACAGTAATAGTTAAACATGAATCCAATTGTTTCAACATTTTATGAATATTGGATGACCATGGAATCTATTGAAAAGTTAATGAATTAACAACTTCAAAATATTTTGAGGGTCCTCAGGTGAACCTCTGCTATAAGAAAGTATCCCATGTGCTAACCAACTTGCTCAAAATCTATGTCCTATAGATCTCACATTACCATATAGTGGAATACATTTTCCTTTTCCTTTCACTAAAAATAAATGAATGAATGAATGAATGAATGAATGAATGAATGAATAAATAAATAAATAAATAAATAAATAAATAAATAAATAAAAATGAATAAGCTGCACTAATGGTTGCACCATATTATGTTCCACAATCATGATAAACCTACCAAATATGCACAGTAGAGATGAAGCAGACCCACATCGATTTCTTCAAAACAGCTCAATGGCTATTTCAGATACATTGTTCCTGAAACGTAACAAAAACCTATTTCCAGATCAGAGTCCCCTGAATGTACATTAACTCTATTTGACTAAATCAGAGAGTGTTAATGAATCTATCAATGATTTTGCTCATAATACTTTCTCCTATGGGTAGAGAATGGAAATGGCTTCCTGCTATCTGTCTTATTCAGTAAAACCCCGCATTCAGTGAGAGATGGAGGAAATTTTAAATCCAATTGCTATCCATAAGAATCCATTTTACTCACACATCTTTGCTTGCTATCCAAAAGGATATCTATTGTTATAATCTCAGTTTTTTCTTAACTCTCTAGGATTCCCTTTCTTTTCAAGCATGTTCCCACTAATACAAAATTCATAAACTTCCTATTTGCAAAACATACGAAATTTCAATTCCTTTTTACTGTTTTGTTCCAGTCTCCTTAAAAGTCCCACAACTATAATAACACCTTTTATTTAATTTATGGAACTTTACCCTGTAATAGTTGTAGCTACTTTTGCCAGTCTTAACTTTGTTGGGTCAGATGGTACAACAAATCACAAAGTTTGTCTTAGTTACTAGATAAATACAAGTAAAGAAAATAAGTTAAAAAAATGTATTTAGGTACTAAGCAATGAAGCCTCTGTAAAATCTCATCTCTTCTTCTGAACATATATCTATGAAAGACCAATGCCACTACTATCCTCTCCCAAAAAAGCCTTTTTTTTTTTGCTTTTATTTCCACTTTGATTTCAACATCTGCCACATTGTGATAATTTTATTAAGTGTTACACTGGTGGAACCAGTTGCATTAATAATCTTCGTAAATTCTGGTTTGTAGCTATTCACAGACTGTCTAATAAGAACAGGAGGACATTTTGGTAGTCTGTATTTCATGTCTTACTGCTAGCCCTGAACTATTAAGAAGAAAATATAATATGGTCTTCTTGTCTTTTTCATAGTATATGGAGGTAAGTCTCCCCCAAAGAGACCATCCTTGAGGCAAAATTCAAACTCCCTTGTATTGCCTTGGAGAGTTTTTCTCTCCTGCTCCCTCAACATGATTAATAGATTCTTTTAAGAAAACGTCACATCAATTGTTGCAGAACCTACTTTTTGCTTCAAGAAGTGTTATTGTTCCCCACTTCAGAATAATTTTGGCTAGTAATTTTTTCTTTTATTTTCCAATTTTATTTAAAGTTCTTTATCCAAACACAGCAGTTATGAAATTCTTCCTTTTGTTTTTTTTTTTCATCTCATTAATGCAAGTAGAATAGAAAGAAAACAATTTACTCTTTTGATTGATTTTACTGAAGTGTAGGGTATAATAAGATGGAAATAATTTAAAATAATGCTGCCTACTTGAAGAACAATGCCAGAGGAAGCACAGGATAAGGAAAAAACTTCAGGACAGAATGCTGCCCTACGAAATGAGAATCCAACTAATTGAAATCTTTGGGCATCTGGTGACTCTAAGTGAAAATTCGATATAACATTTTTGCCTTCAGTTCTTCCTATCATTTAACAGACTAAGCAAAATGTACAGTGCAATCTTGCATAAAGGAAAAAACATAAAAATCATTGACTGAGTTACCCCGTGGATTTGAAAAATTATACATCAGGATTCAATACTGGGAGCATTCTCTCCCTGTGTGCTTTCCTGGAAACAACTCACAGGGAAAGTAAAAGAACATAAGAGAAGCTTGATTTTTTTCCTTCTACTTGATTGCTGTCTTTAACCTCTCCATTTCAGCCCAATCCTAGGGTCTGTTAACCTTTTTACTTTTAGGACTTGATAGATCATATGCCATTCTTAAAAACATTTTAAAACTAGCTTATTTCTGAAATTTAACACTTTCTGGTATTTTCTGGCTATAAGAATAACAAACAGCTCATGCAAAGTTCAGAGTTAATCTTTTTTTTTTTAATAGCCGTATGCTTGACTCATTGCAACTACACAGTATATAAACCTTTTTAAAAGTTTTTATTTAAATTCTAGTTAGTTAAAATACAGTGTAATTTAGTTTCAGTTGTGCAATATAGTGATTCAACACCTCCATACAACACCCTGTGTTCATCACAAGTGCCCTCCTTAATCTCCATCACTCGTTTAACCTACTCCGCCCTTCACCTCCCCTCTAGTAACCATCAGTTTCAGAACTAATCTTTAGGTATTCTTTACAACCGAAGAAATGCCTTATTCCTCTTTATTTTTTATGTATTTATTTTGGGGTGTTTTTCTTGATTAGCAACTCTACATGTCAGGTAACAAATGTGTCACAAGTACAAGATTAATAGAAAACGGAAGGACATTAAGGTAATATTAATATTGGAAACAGGGAGTTCCCACTTTCATTGATATTCCCAGCTGCATCAATTCCAACCCAATTCCATCTTGATCCAACAGAATCTGGACAAGTGTTTTTTTTTTCAGGACTTCTCTGCAAAAATAGGTACCATTTGGAGACAATTTTTAAAATAAAAAAATTGTAAAAAACACTTAACTTAAAAATAAATGTGCTCTGAATAGTGATTTTACTCCAAATCTCCTTCAGAAAAGCAAATGCACATTACTTGATGGATTTATACATTCTAATATTTTTAATCATTGATTTATGACTTCCGGTCAACCCCTTATCAATGTAAAGTCTTTTGTATTTAGACAGAGCAGAGGTCTTCAGTATTAATACAGTCCATTTTTACTGTGGCTTGAGGTATCCCCACCTGGGCTAAAGAGGCATGTTTTCATTGTCACTGGAGTAAGTGAAGTGCTCCCCAAGAAAAAAGGTCTCTGCTCAGCATATCTCTAAAAAATGAGAGAAAACAAAATCAAAAACAACTAGGAGCTCTTTTCTCCGAAATATTCCTTTAATCCAATGGCATAATTGGCATATAGTTAGATCCAATTCTGCTCTAATATTTTCCTATAGTGCCCTTTCTTTCTTTCTAGGTTTTTTTTTTTTAATGCTAGAAAATGAATCCATCTCTTTCTTGCATCATGACCCATGCTTGGTAAATTCACTAAAATTAGCATCCTATGGCATATTTATTTCCCCAAAGCCAAATCATTAACACTAAAGATAAACTGATGTCCTTCATCCATAACTTGATTAAAAATTTATGATATTTAAGGGTTTCTGGAACTACTCTCCCATCTCCCCAATTTAAAATGCTTTATGTAATATTACACTGCACAGATCTATGAATCTAGCACATCCTTTCATTATTCCAAGGCTGGGTTAAATTCCAAAATCCCTGCAACAAAAAAATACTTAGTAAAATCCACAAATGTAATAAAATGTGAGAAGAACTGACATAAGATGTTTGAAACAATCCTAGCTAGTTTAGTCCCCACAATTACCCCAGTAATTTCCACCTTCATTTCATTTTCCAACTTCCACTAAAGAATCATGAGCTTAGAGAAATTACTTCCCAGGTTTGGTTTCACAATTTATGATTGCATATTTTTTCACTATCCTTTTCCTCTCACTCTGTCAAAACTTTAGGAAACGAGGTTGTAGTTTTAACCCAGAGATGATGGAATATCATTATTTTTCTGTCTCCTCTGAGAATGTACTTCCTAGTTGTTTATTCACTAATTAGAACTTTTCTGTACATACATGTGCATCACTCATGGATTTTCCTTTTGTTTAGGATTTGGAGCACACCATTCTTAAATGCAGTGGATTTCTTATATTCTAGTTTAAATAATGGGATACATACATCACTCCACATTTAACATCAATTTAACAAGTTTGGTAAATCCCTCTTCTATTTGGTCCTAGAGGAAAAGTTGGCTGAAAGAACACTCCATATTTGGCTCTTCGCCTCCAATAGATACCTCCTATTCATTCAAAACCACTGCTACCAATACAATCATTTTCTTACTTTGCTGTTTTCCTATAAAAGCAGCTTCAATAAAAAATAGGTGCATGTATCCCTATTCACACATCTATGAGGCTGTAAGTATCCTAGAGAAAGTTTGAATGAATGACAACTGTTTATATTCTCTAGATTGTTATTTAAGAAGAGTGCTAAATTAAATACCTGGTGCTTGCATTATGAATCATTTATGATTGATCTTTGTTATTAATGACAATAAAACTTGACTCTGAAGATCTAGATACTGGTTGAGGCTGTTATTACTTCAAAATGGTGCTGTAATCATAAAACTGATATTAATCAAAAGGTTTATATCATATTGAAATAAAGTATTTTGATGACTACTGTTAAAATTCCATATAGTTTTGAATCTTGAAGCTATAGGCATTCTCTATACTTTAAGCTTTGATATTGGTTCTCAAATGTCAAATTCTATGTTTGTCTTTGGTTCTCTCTTCAGCAATAAATTCCACATTGCAAATATGGTTTCAGTAAATGACCTTCGATTAAGCTCTTTCTTTGCTACTCTCACTGCAGTGCCAATATACTGGCAGCAATATAAAGATTTTAGTAGCAATGTTTCCCTTGCATGTGATAAAACAGATAATAAAGATCAGTTTTCCCTAGGTACAGACTGGCCAACAGTAGTTTTAAAAGACACAAAATGTGCTCTTCACGTAAGTTAGCTACTAAATAAAATACTCAAAAAGATATAACAGGGCTCTTTACAACTATATCAACCATGTTCCAATGCCAAAATGCATGGACATTTAGAAAATTCAACAGTACAAGAGATTTATAAAAACAAATCTGATGATATTATATTAATAATAATTTTAGTAATAGTATTATGGTCAATATTTATGGAAGGATTTCTACGATCATTATACTGTGTTATTTTATATATATTATCTAACTTAAATTATTCCATAATACCTCTGAGGTAGATGTTATTATTCCTCTCATTTTTTTTTAGATGAAAAACAGGTTATCCAAATTATCTCATCACAGCTGTGCTTCATACCCTGGTGTGTTGGTCACTTCAGGTTCCCAGCCACTCGCATACACTACTTTAAGAATAAATCCATCTTTGGCCCCTGTTAATAGGCTCTTTTTAATTTGTGCTCTTCTCTGGAACATCCTATTTCATCCAAACATTAAGAGTCACCCTAATATTTTTGAGAACTCTAGCTTTTATGTTATTATATGTATTCATATTTTTCTTGTAATTATGTGATATATTTGAATATGATACATATAATCCAATGGTATTTTCTGTAGGATTTTTTCTTTAATCAGTGTTGTCAAGGCCACTCAACACATATTGAGTTTTTCCAACAAGCTCTAATGCAATGCTCTGACTTGCTGATAATGAGGAATGTTGTTATGAAAACACTGTCAGGAAATTTTGTTAATAGTTTCAACATCCGTAAGAAGTCTATGCTAGATATCTTTCTTTTTGCCTCCAGATATATTTATTTTCCCTCCTTCTCCTCCTGCCCTCTGATCTGACTGGCTGCACTGCATAGACTATATTAACAAGGTGCATGTACTTTAATGGCTTAGGTTGTTTTACCCCAGAGGTAACCAGGCAAGAGGCTGGAGCGATAGAGTAGAGTAAGAGTTGTGTACTTTTTAAAAGCAGATTATATTTTTTACAGCAATTTAGGTTTATGACAAAACGGAGTAGAAAGTACAAGAGAGTTCCCATGCACCTCCTGCCCCCACACAAACCACTGCCTCCCCCACTGTCAACATCCTGAGCCACGGTGGTGCATTTGTTACAATCAATAAACTTACATTGACAGGTTATTATCACCCAAAATTCATAGTTCACATTAGGGAGTTATACACTCTATGGCCTTGGACAAGTGTATAATAATATATATCTACCATTATAGTATCGTACATAACAGCTTCAGTGCCCTGAAAATCCTCCAAGTGCTATTCCTCTCCTTTTTCCTAACCCTTGAAAACCACTGATCTTTTTACTATCTCCATAGTTTTGCCTTTTCCGAATATTTTATAGTTGGAATCATGCAGGATGTAGCTTTTGCAGATTGGCTTCTCTCACTTAGTAATTTGCATGTTGTTTTCTCCATGTATTTTCATGGCTTGGTAGCAGATTTCTTTTTAGTACTGAATAATATTCCATTTTATGGACATGCTATAATTTATTTATCCATCTACCTATTGAAGAACAACTTGGTGGCTTCCAAGTGTCAAAATTATGAATAAAGCTGCTATTAAGCTCTATGAACAGGTTTTTTGTGGACTTAAGTTTCCAGCTTATTTGGGTAAATACCAAGGAGTACCAGAGTTAGACTGTATGATAGAGGTTACTGTACTTTTTTATTTTGGCCCCCTTTCTGCAAGCCAGGAACCTCTACAAGATGATCTCTCCAGTTAGGGTCCCTTCCTTCATTTCTTCAGGACTCTAGGTGCTAATAGCTGCACTGCTTCTAGCCTCAGATTATGGCACTACCTTATGTGATTTCTTTGTACATGACACTTCTCTTTCTGGTGTGCCACCTGTTTCTTATTTTGACATCAGCCAATAGAAAATCCAAAGTAAACAAAGACCTAAGGCCTATTTGTCTGCATTTTGTCATTATTTCCACATGAAGAATATTCAGAAGAAAAGTACTGCAAAATAAAGATGACATCTTACCAGCCTCTTTACTAAACAGTCTGCAATATGAGACTCTTTTTAGTACAATAGCCTCGAGGAAGGAAAAAGCAAACAAACAAGGTACATCCTTACCACAGTGACAATATCTAATATCTCTACATCAAAATAAATTTGGAGTACCTTTTATAAGAGCTTTCTCTGTACTATATTTATGATAAGCAGTTAGTTATTACCAATTCATTTACTACCAATAGCCATGTGGAAAACTATTATTATCTACATTTTACAAATTAGTAAACCGAGGGTCTTTTGCCAATCAGCAATTGGAATGGAATTGAAAACTCGATCTAAATTCAAGTGTTGTGCTCTCAGTAATCTCAGTTCTGCCTTCCATCTGTAAAATCAAAACATTTAGTGTTCTGTACAATATATAAATGACCTAGTTTTAAATTCCAGATTCCCGTAATTGAAGGCAAAACCATGAGCTCCCACGTGTGTGAATCCTCTCTCTGCATTCTGATCTCCCAGTCCCCAGATCCATGTTCATCAGATTAGCAATGGGGGTGCATGATGCTGCTTCCTCTGCCCCCTGCCCCCTTGTATAGTCATCCTGAGACAGTCACAAAGCTCAGGCCCCTGCCTCTCCCCCCAGCAGACGTTCTACCACTGCACATTCTTCTTGCAGGAAGCCATCTCTCTCTTGCACTAGATTAATAAATTAATTTTGAAAACTGTAGATGGAAGACAGATCACTTAGAAAAGCAATATATCTGATGTTTTAGCAGCCTTGACCAAAATGAAGTGAAGAGTGTTGGGAAGATGGTAAAGGCACACAAAGCTGCTATGATTATAAAAAGCCAATATTGATAAAGTCCTGAAAACAAATTTACCAAAGAGGATTGAAGCCTTAAACAAGTATAAGGATATCATAAAAATGATAATATCAGAGCTATTAAATCAATAAAAAATATCAGAAAAGCTACTTGTCTTCTAAACTCTTTCAAATATTAGAGTTTCATCTTTCCTGCCAAATATTTGGACTTCTTTCACGATTGATTTCTCACTTAGCCTCCAAACATAGGTGGAGGACCTAGAGAGACAGATATAGAATTCTGATACTTAGAAAAACATTTGTAGAAGAAACAGAGGTAGAGAAAGAATCACCTTGCCCAATTGTTACAAAAAAAGCAACATATTTGTTATATTTCCTTCAGCTGACTCTCTCTAATGACTCTAGATTATGCTTTTAAGCACACCCATGGAAAACATGAGAAGCATAATTATTCATGTTTTCTAGTGATGCTTATAAACAAAACTCACAAAAAAACCATAAGGGGTAAAAGAGAATTAATAACGACAAAAAAACTAGGCTACAAGAAAATAACACTAATATAGAATTTAAATGACTAGAAGTCCAACAGGTTATATATAATTAGTAATCACTACATGCATCCAAAAAAGAAGGTTCTAATGACTAAACAGTATAAGATAAAGTAACATGCAATTAAATCAAATAGTAGACTTGCAAATTAGTGAGTTAAGAATTTATCCCGATTTTTGGATCAAATTGTTGAACCATGGATTTATTTTACCTTATGTAATGAAGGGTTGTAGTCATTAGCCTTGGATGAAGGAGAAATATAATCTGCATTCTGAGATCACAGGATAGGACTTTTTAAGATGTCTTGCTTTTTAAGCAGACATCGCTGAATATAGCTCATAACAAAATGGTCACTCTTCTTTGACTTATCACATCCCTAAGAAGTTTTAGTTTACTATGACAGTTGGCTAGAATATATTTGTGTAAAAAGAACTAAAAATATGTTCCCTCCAACTAATGACACATGTAGATCCTAGTAAAATAATAATTTATATTGCAAAGATTTCTTATCTCGTTTTCTGAAACATTTTTATGTACAGAAAAAAGTACTTTCACTAGATCTGTGTTATTAAGCACCATACTATTTCATGAATTAAACCCACCGGTTCTCTGTGTTTGGTGGTTTTAGGAGAGCTCTGGTTTTCAGAAGACAATAAAACATGTTTAGATTATAGGAAAAATCCCAGAAAAAAGAGTAATTATATTAATGTTCATGTTTTAAAGCTAACCTCAAATCAGTATCCCTACCACTTTCAAGGTTTGTGTTATACTGGATTGCGGTAAAGATGGGAAGCAATTGAGCAGTTAATAATGGATGGCTATGTATTCTGGATTTGTTTCTAATTCCAGTCCCTTAAAAAGATACAACCCATACAAACATAACACTGGTCCATAGATATTCAATCGCACTTAAAATTAACATGGGTTTAAACTCAGGAATCCTGCAGGAGCAGGTCTTTTCCAGTTTAAATTCTCTAATAACTACAAATTATGCTTTTACGCATACTCATGAAAAACTTAAAAAGCATAATTATTCATGTTTTCTTTTGCTACTTCTATAGTAAACCAATAATATTACATCTTAAAAATTTCAAATACAATGTATGCTTCACCCACAGCCAGCACAACACATTAAGACATTAGTAGTTAACTACTAAAGCTAGAATTTTTTAACACAAATGTTTGTGTGTGCACATATGTGTGTGTGTGTGTGTGTGTGTGTGTGTGTGTGTGTGTATCAGAAATCCTCTTCAGCAAATATTGAACAGTACAGCATTCTGGTATAAGATAAAAGGATATAACATTTGTCAGACACAATTCCTATACCCACAGTAATACATTATGAGAATTCCTTGGGACAAGATCCCTTTCCCCAAATGCTGTGAGATTTCAGAGAAATAAATTATATTCCATTTGTTGAAAGATTTGTTTTTATAACTAATTGGTTAATTGGCACTTTGGGAAAAGGATAGTGGCTTTCAGGAAAGCTCCATTACTTTGGAACTTTGAAAGTAAAATGGGATTTCAAAGGAAACAAGAAGAATAAAACCAATACATTAGAAGTAAAATATGTTTAGGTATGCTAAAAAATATCAAGTAGACAAGGGAGATGATGCATAGCGTTTTTTTCATCTATATATTAGATGTTTCCAAATGTCTACCATGTGCCATGTACCATATCAGCTTCCCCCTAGACTTCTAGGCTGACCAATACATGCTTTCAAGGAGTTTACATGTAGTAGGGAAATAAAGCAAGTAAATAAATACATAAATACATTAAGTAAGTATAAAGTGTGATAAAGGGTGAAAAGGGAACCAATTGGGATCCTAAGGTAGATACCTAGAAAAGGTTCTCTATCTTATTTACATTTTCAGGAGAGATTTCTCTGATAATGAGATATTTATGGTAAGAGCTGAAGGAAGAGAAAGACTGTGATTATGGATTAAACAGAGCTATGCAGAGGCAAAATGTATGCAAAATTCCTGGATCATGAAAGCCTGGTAGAGCAGAGGGGATTAGGGCAGTAGGTGAGATGCATAAGATGAAGCAAAAGAGGTAAGCAGCACCAAGATCATGCAGGGCTTCTAAAACTATGTTGAGAAATTTGAATTGTACTTCACATACAATGGAAGCCATTAATGAATTATGAATAGAGGTTGACATGATCCAAATATGATTCCTCTGGCTGCCTTGTGAAGAATGCGGAAGGTGATAAGAATGAAAACATAGTTAGAAAGATGTCATAGTTCAAGCAAGAAGAAGTGATGATCAAAAGCAATTTGGTGACAGAAGATATGACCATAAATCTGTTGATTGTTGCATTTGGGGATGAGATTGAAGAATGAAACAAATAATAAATATGGATTTCTGATTTCAGCAAGGGCAAAAGTGGTGGTAGTTACTGTGATGAGAAATATCTGGGTAGGGACACAGATTTCAGATGTAAGAAAAATGTTTTTTGGACAAGTTAGTTCTGAGATATCGGTAAGACACTGAAATCGAAATAACAAATAAGCAATTAAAGTGTGTTTTCTAGAGGAATCAGACTAGAGATAGACACTTGGAACTCCTAGCATATGAATGACTTAAGTGTCATGAGAATAATGGGGATGACCTGGAGAGAGTGTGTAAAAAAAAAAGAGAGAATGTGAAAACATGCACTAGAACAAGCAAGAATATGCAGCATCATGGGACTCAAAAAAAAAAAAAAAAGTCTTTCAATATGTATCATGAAAAAGATGCTTAAACACAATGCTTATATGAATAAATTGAATTAAATTTTACATTCTATAAGTATTCTTTAAATGCCTTTCAATATAAGAGTCATGCAATCTTCATTGTGGTGTCAAACAATACCATCTGGGAGGGCCTGAAGGATAAGTGGTCATGGACAAATTAATACGCTAAGGCCAGAGTACACATTAGAAGAAAGGAAAATGTTAGAGGCAGAGCAATGTTGGATTACATAATGCTGGTGTTAGGGAGAAAGGAAAACAGAGGAAAATGCAAGGTTAATATCCTCAAAATACAGCAGTAAGGGGGGAAGCAAATTTAGTTGTTATCAAAGATTCATTAAAGAAACCCTTTAGAAAACGTACAGAAGCAAGGAGTCAGATTTTTTTTTTTTTAATGGATTGGTAGGGATGTGCCTCATGAATATCCCACTGGAGATATCCATAAAATGTTTAAAATAAGGGGTCAGTCTATTTCCCAGATAGGTACCTACTGGTAGATTCCATGGTCATAAAGATAGCACTTAAAAGGATGGGTATAGATACTATCACCAGACTGATGAAGCTATATTTAATGACAGGCATGGAAAAGTAGTCTCAGCAAGAGCTAACAAAGAAAGTGAAGGTTACAATGGGCATTCCAGGAAGAGTTATCTAGGAAAAGGCAACATCTTTACAGTCTGGAGGAAAGGCTTCACAAAGTCAAGGGTTGGAAAAGACTGCCAAAATGAGGCCACATTTTTGTTTAGTGATAAGAGATGAAACATCTCTTAATCTTTTGGGTATTTTTCTTCTACATTTTTAGCTTAATTCCTCCCTTCCTTTTTAAAACTACTTTTCATTTCAACATTAAGAATTGAGATTTAAAAAAAAGAAATGAGATGGATTCTATCAAATATTTTTTTGGGGGGGTTCAACCTTGCCAAATTAAGTCTACGTGCACTTTGGGCCTAAAGAATGCTGTAACATCCATCAAACACCTGTCTGTTTATTTTTCTTTCTCTTCCTTCCTTCTTTACTCTCTACCTCCCTCCCTTCCTTTTTTCCTTTTTTCTCTCTTTAAATTTTTTTCATTAAGTAACTACAATTAGCTGATTTAATGATCACATTCCTTAAGTGGTAGAATCACTCTTCGGAATCAGCATGTATCTGCCAATTTTTGACCCACTTTCTGTAGTAAATGGGAAGTGGGTTGGGTCAACTTTGAAATTTTTCAACTGTGTAGTTTCCAACATTTGCTAAATTTTCCAAAATTAATTAAGTAAATAATTAAGTAACTGAGTAATCAATATACTGCCTTCAAGTCTCAGCTTTTCTTGAGCTGGAATTGGTACAGAGCAGGTAATGGGATTCCTCAGTGGGTCCTCTATACTTATTTCTAAGACGGACCTTCTTTATGTATGTATTTCTACTAAGGCTTCTGTTACTTGTTGTGATCCTTATGTATTTACATATGTGAAGACAATAAATTCATTGAGATTAGAGCCATTGTCTATTCTTATCGCAGTCCTAGAAACAGATTATAATAGTGTTTAGAACACTCTCGGGGTGAGATAAATGTTTGTCTGCTAAATTAACAAATGAGGAAGGAATTCAGCTGAAAAAGAAGAACCTTAAAAAAAATGACTGAGCATTTACAAAAGCAAAGTGGACTGTGCTGATAACTTTGGGCAATATCATATTTTGCAAAGAACTTCCCCTGAACAAAGTCAATTGGCTACAGGCACTGGATATGGATGTTCAATTTCGTTTTTCTTAAAGTAAAGGGCACATTTCTATCTTTCAAACAAATTGGTGCAATTACTGGAACCAGATAGAATTACACTGCCTGCTATTGTATGTGCTCAGTTTCCCAGAATACGGAATATACCTTCAGGGATTTATTAACAACTTTCTATAGTCAGACTATTTTAATGTTATGAATGCCCTGGACACTGAATCCTCAAGGTATAAAAAGAGTTTTATTTCCAGAAGTTTTTGCATAGCACTTATAATTGTGATAGGAATAATGCAAAATTTAACTCGTAAATGTTCGCTGGCCTTTTTTCCTTTCCACAAATCCTCTGAAGAATATGCTAACACTGTCTGATTTGCCTTCCGATCCTTATCCTGACATTTGGGATAGTAAATTATGGCTGGGGGTGGGGGTAGTGCAAAGGAGGGGAGTGGATGAATTAGAGAAATGGAGATGTAGAAGGATTTTACATTTTATGGGCAGAGCATAACTGGCAGGAGAGAGAAAAATAGAACAAAAAGAAGAGAGAGGGAGAAGTAGAAGGTGAATACAGATAAACTACAAATAGGTTTGTAGAGTTTGGGAGGGGGATTATTAAGAGACTGGGTCATCTGCAAAGTAAGGAGGGACTTAGGGGAAGCAGCCATGGGAAAGAGGATTTAAAAATATTACTGAACATAGGGGCACCTGGGTAGCGCAGTCGTTAAGCATCTGCCTTCGGCTCAGGACGTGGTCCCAGTATTCCGGGATTGAGTCCCACATTGGGCTCCTCCGCTGGGAGCCTGCTTCTTCCTCTCCCACTCTCCTGCTTGTGTTCCCTCTCTCGCTGGCCGTCTCTCTGTCAAATAAATAAATAAAATCTTTAAAAAAAATATTACTGAACATAATAAATATGTTTCTCTCTTAGCAGAATTTCAGAATACACATTTCAGCAATATCAATTGTGTAAGCATTTACAAACATCAAAGAATACAGTCATTCTCAACTTTTAGAAAATCAAAAAAAAACCAATCTTATGAAATGCACTTTTACTGATCTACCCCCTCCCTTCCTTCCTTCTTTCCTTCCTTCTTTCCATGTTTCTCTATTACATGAGTGAATACACATGAAGTCATTCAAACTGCAATATACCAAACATTCAATAAATGGTATAGATTATTATGTGCCTAAAATACAATGTAAGGAAGATTTCATAATCCTTATTAAATCAGAATAAAGGAAACATGACAACAGTTTCATCTTTAGAAATCTTTGATGATGATCCACACCATGGGAAATATCATGCCAAATCTTAAAATAAACCTAAACCCATCACATCTATTACATAATTTACTTTTTAACCTATACAATTGATAAAATATGGGAATCTGGCTACTTAGAGATGGAATATGTGTGTATTAATTAGAATAACAACATTTTCTTTAATTTTACCAAACTATTCAAAAAAATAGCTCACGGATTGAAAAATGAACATTCTCTATGACAAATTAAATACAAATTTTCAAACTGGGACTTTTGAAATAGCTAATATTAACCACTAGTAACAAAGCTAGATTATCTTTTCCATCTATTCTCTACTCTATCTTAATTTGATTCATCATTTTAGCAATAGCTTAAGTTGAACATTCTTTATGAAGTCTCCTATAATGAATCTCTCTGCTGAAAGCTGATAGCCCTTCTAGACTGTCTTTGACTCTTGTAATTAAGCAAATGCTGACTTAATTTTTTCATATATGTGCGTGTATTTGTTCTTATCTTGTAAACAAAATTATAAATGTCTTCAATGAATTTTTTTTTTCACACAGCAAATAATCAAGTGCCTGGCAAATGGTACGCATTTACTGAAAATTTTTGAACTCATCTAAAACTTTCTCCATTTCTCAACTTCCATCTTTAATTAGTTAAAAATGTCTGGTCACTTTTACTTCTCCAATATCTGTCAAAGCACTCTCTTCATCTTCATTGCTGTTGTCATCGTGTTATATTTTTATATCATCATTTCTCACAAGGGCTATTTCTAGACATCTAATTGGACTCTCTATCTCCTTCTAGTCTGTCATCCAGTCCCTAGTTAGAGGTAGCATCTTAAATTGTAAATCTCATATTTATCCTCTCTGGGATTAGTAAAAGATGCTACTGTTAAGAAGATTTGAAAGCACAGAGATTTGGAGAAGATAAAAACTCATTGTTCTCTCAAGTAATAAGGTAATACTCACAGGGTAATCTAATCATTCAGGACCTTTCTTTGTAGTGTTCACCATTCACTAGGATGTCACTTCATTCACACCCCTGTATCTGTTTCTGATATCAGGAAAAGAGAAAAAGAGAATGGAGAATAAGCAGCTTGCTTTTCAGACATGTCCTAGAATTTGCACACATATCTTCCCTTCACCTGCCATCGACCAGAATGTATTCACATGGCCACACTTGAATGCAATTTCTAGCTGATAAGTAATTTATTTCAAAAGGAAAATTCTTCCCCATCCAACCCCTATAAAGACAAATCTTTTCATATATAAAACATATCCTCAACATACACACACACACACACACACACACACACACACACACACACACACACACTCTAGGAAGAAATCCCAACATCCTATCCCTGTCAAGGTCCGTTCACAATCTCTGGATGAGGACGGTCTATTCTATCAGGTCCAGATGTGGCTCCTTAATGTTATGGTGACCTCTACTTCATGGGTTTATCTACTTCCCATTATGCCTAACTTACAATGGTCGAGTATGAGCAGAGTAATTGCATTAAATTCTTTACTCAGAAAACAGAAAGAATGAGGAACACACAACAGTCACTGTTCTTTAGTGTTATCAAATTCTGCTTGGCAAAAATTGTGAAGAATAGTTCTTTGGCAGCTGCTGAGACCGTCTGCAATCTCAGTTGCTGCTGCTTGTTCATTGTTCTCTGTGTCTACCTCTGTAGTTGCCACTGGAGAGTTTGCTCTGACAAGACCTGCCCAACTTTGTCCTAGCATAGATTTGTGCTGGGGGGGGAGGGGTTTAAGAAACATAGACTTTTGCAGGCCAGGATTATAGTTTCTCTGGCAACATACTTCAGCTTTGTAGGCTTCCAAATGTATGCTTCCAGTTAGTTCAACGTACAAGTGCCCTTAGCCAAATACTTCATATGCATGTTTCCTAAGCTTTACATCTTGTGCTGAGAATATTCCCCTCTCCTTCAAGCTATTTGTGATTACCTTGATGCCACTTGAAACAAGATGCTTTGTGAAACTGGAAAAAACAGAATCTAATATTTACTACTGAGCTAATTCCCAATGGGTAGCAAAGGACATTTAAACAGAAGCTGTGAGACAAGCTTGAGGTCACAATGACAAATCCTGCTGTTTGGGGTTAAAAAGTAAATGGTCATCCCAACAATGCAAAACCTCTAACGATTAAGCATTACAGTACAGGGCATGGCAGAATCTTCCGTAGAACTGTATCTTTTGCCATCTCTGCTTCAGTCTGATTCTTTTATAAATTCATATTTCTGATGATATCTTGCTAACTGCTCTAAGATGAAAACCAAAAAAACCCAAGAATATTCTAACATTCGCTAACCACTTCTAGAGCTACAGATTATGTAGGCATGTGATCTGCCTTCCAAACTGTTATAGAATGGTTTAACATTTTCCACTACTAACCAGGGTGAAAAGCTTTCCAGACTATGGTGTCTACATTCTTGTTGTCCAGCTTGTGATTATGAAACCAATGCCATATACTTTAGGATTTTATTACAAAAGCACCTAATTGCTAGATACCATTTTTTTCCCTATCACATGGGATGGAAACTAAATTTCTACAACTAATAGACCACCAAATACAGTAGTTTATAGAAAACAGATGTTAGTATCTTTCTCGACATAATAGTTCAGGGGTTGGTGAATGGTCCAGAAAGAATTAGGCTGCTCCTCCAAAAATTTTCCATGGATTCAGAGTCCTGTCTTCTTGCTCTCTTTTTCTCTCAGGAAGCTTTCATACACATGACTGTAGCCAGCTCATCAAGACCAGAGTAACATTCAGGTCCTCAGGAAGGAAGAAAGGGAGTGGAGGTTAGCAACTGCTTTTTAAGGCCATGACTTAGAACTTGCACATGTTACTTTTTCCTCATATTCCATTGTCAAGAATCTAATTTCATAGGTATAGCTGTGTGAAGGAAGAAAGAAATATGGTCCTCTAAGTCTTTTCAGCTAAAAGATAAAAGGGGAGGGAAATTCTATTGATAAAGGAACAAAGGGGAAAACAGATATTTGAGAGACAGAATATAAACTCAAATCCTAACACTTTCCATTGCATTTGTTCCTGACAAGACAAAAGGATAATACACAAACTACTTAGCATGGTGTACCGACATCTCCATGGTCATTCTTTACAAATAATGAAGCTGAAAGGGTGAAAGAGTTTGTCATATATTTCATTCTATCAAATCACTTTACCATTATTTCATCTGTGTCTTCTGCTGTGACAATGAAAACTCATAACAACAACTTACTGTACTCTAAAGTCCACACACAATCCCTAAATACAAGGCATCTTAATTGGTAATAATTGCTAATTAAATGGAAATTACTTTAGCTGAGTTCATGGAAGAATTATGGTAGAGGAAAAAATAGCAAAAACCACTGTTCTAGGTAGGGTGACTTCTATGAAATCTATTTCTCTGAGTTATTTATTAAAGCAATTTGCCATCCAGAACTACCCTTTGTCTCTGTCACACACTTGAGGGAATCAGCCATTATTTTAAAGTAATGTTGAGACACAAGATGCCACTTACCATAAAAATAAATATTTTACTCTGTGAGCAGAGAGCAATGAGTTGGAGGGCTCAGTCAGGACAGAGAATGTAGGTTCAACTTGTTCTTTGATAATACAGGTTGATGCGATGGAGTAAGTCCAAAATTCCTTTGGTTTGAGTGAATTTGCCTTAAGATACTGGACTTCGTTATGGTCCAGTTTCAAACAAGGAATCCTGAAATGTATGTGGCACAATTTTATCATAGGAGGGTTCTTTCCTGTGAAGGAAGGGATCCTTCTGCTTCTTAAGAATACTGCAAATGCCCTTCAAGGAGCTGAAGAGGATGAATAGGTAAATTTTATATAATTTACCTTGGTTTAATGTACCTAACTGGTGTTCCTGATTTAAAGTGTTGTTTACATTTTTAAATTCTCTCCATTGTACTCTGCTCTGAATTAACATAAATGTCTATGAATTTTAACCAAGATAATTTATGTAAAAATGAGACTTTTAAATATAAGCCTGTCTTAAGTCATTGGAATTAGTGTGAAACCTTCATATTTTTATGTACCATTAACAGATGAAAATTCAAGACTTTTTTTTAGCTATGTTTAAAATCCATTCAGTACATGGTTTTAAATCTGAATCAGATTTAAATCTTCCAGAATTCAAGGGGATTCTTATATCAAAAGTACATTATTTGATTCAAAGGACTTTATAAGTTAAATAAGGCTTATAAACTTTACCAATCAACAACTATATCACAGAAAAGAGCATTCTGGCAAATTTAACTTTTATTATTTGTTAATATGTTGTGTTTTCAAGGCATGGAGTACTTGAACTCTAATTACTTGTATAAATTTTGTGGTTTTCTTAGAAAAGTTTTTTATCATTTAGTCACTTCTGCTTCTGTTGAATACAGAATGGAAAAAAAGATAGTTTTGTTTATAGTTAATTTTTATATTTTCATTAATACTTGTACATATTTTAAGCACAAATGTATGATGAAAAGCTTATAATAGAACTTAGCAGTAACCTGGCCATCCATTCATCTGTTCCATACACACACAGAAAAGTAGTTTGTCCTTTGAGACTGCTGTTTTCAACTCATAAAAACTATTTAGAGAGAGGTGGGCTTTTATTTCCCTATTTATTAATATTTTTAATGTGCCAATAACCATTCATTATATATTATATTATCTATTGATTTGTTATTATTATAGTTCTACACTCTTATGTATTATTTTGGAAGCCCCTTGTATTTCTACTTACTGGTTTGCCTTCAATCTTTGGTTAAGCATATCTTCTAATAGCTTCCCAAGAAAGGGTGAGTGGGGAATAAAATGTTGAAATTTCATTGTCTGAAATTATCTTTATTTTGCTCTTTTCCTTGGTTTGCGGTTTTTGTAATTTGAAGATTTTAAGATAAAAATAATTTCGTATCAGATTTTTGAAGGCAGTGTTCCATTCAAACTTGATTCCCGATGTTTTTGAGTAATTTAATGCTATGCTTGAATATTTATCATGACCTTATTTTTACCTTGTGAAATTCTAGAATTGACTAGTGAACCCTGGTGATCTAAAATTTCAAAATTATGCTAATGATGCATCTACTTTTCAATTCATCGTATTTGGAGTTGGTAGGCTATTTCCACTCGGAGTTTTATACCTTTGTGTTCTAATAAAGGTTCTTGTACTATTTCACTGGAAATTTCCTCCCCACTGTGCTCTTTGGAACTCTTATTAATCAGATGTAGCAATTACTTCTTCAATCTTCTAACTTTTCTTCCTTATTTCTCAACTTTTTCTTTTCTTTTATCCTTTGAAAGATCAACTTTAATTTCTATACCTAATGAACTTTTATAAAATTTCAGCTTTCATAATTTTATTTTTGAGAGAGAGATAAAGAGAGCAAGTAGGGGGAGGGGGGAAGCAGGGACAGAGGAAGAGGGAGAGAGAGAATCCCAAGCAAGTTCCACACCCAGCCCAATGTAGGGCTCAATTTCACGACCCTGAGATCCTGACCTGAGCTGAAATCAAAAGTTGGAAGCTTAACCAATTGAGCTACCCAGGCACCCCATCAGCTTTCATAATTTTAATTGCCAATTGATATTTCTTATTTTCTTTTGTTTCTTTTTATAGCAGCATATCCTTGTTTCACAATGCAGTATCTTTTCTCTCTGATAGGTGATCAAATTTTCTTTGAAATTTTTCTCTGTTGAATGTCTCTCATGGTTTCCTTTGCTTTATTCCCCATTTACTTAAGAAGATTTTTTAAAAGAAATGTATACTTATGCTTAAATATCTGAAAAACTAATTGCAAATATTCCCTACAGGTGGACCGGGTTTGTCAAGTGGTGAAATCATTTGTACTCTTTTTACCTTGGGGTTTACTCATCACACTCAGTTTCTGCAAGACAATCTTTTAAAGACATTCTTTTTCTCCAGAGAGGGATCCTTTACGCTGTTGTGACAAGGTTGAAGTAGTGAGTGCAAAAGAAAAGGAATAAGATCAGGAAAGAATCCCACCTGCATTTTGGATCCTTGTGAGATCTGGGGCCATATAATTCATTGTGTTGACTTTCAGTTATTCTTTCTTGCCCCATCTTTTACCTCTGCTTTTCCCTGAAACCTTAAAGGTTCAGGTTCTTAGACACACTGCCTAGGACTGGTGGTGAAGGGGAATGTACCCGGGTCAAATTAGGGGTCACTAGGGACCTGGCCCCCATTCTACTCTATTAATAAGCATTCAAGCAATCCCTTTCTTTTCAGCATCTCCCTTCACCTCCCCCTTGTCTTCCACCAAAGTTGTCCTCTCCAATTTCTAAGATTTTAATTTCTGCAATGTGAAACAATTTGTTTCTCATCTGTGTTATCCCCTGCAAGCCTCACTAATCTGTTTTTGCTCTTCACATAGGTCTGAGTTACAAATATCCTCCAATTTCATCAAATTTGAACATTATGTTATAATTATGCTTCTGCTTATTACTTGTGAGTAATTTTTGAGTCTACGAATGATGTTCAGTATAAATAAGGACAGTTGAATCATTTGTAAGAAGTATAACCAATAAAATTATATTTATCTGTTCTTACATTGTCTTGCAGAACTAAAAAAATAAAAATCACATTCCCATTCAAGGGTTTTCCCCTCCCTCTAAAATAAGCAAACCAAAATCATGTGAGTTTACTCATCCATTCTATGGCTTTTTTTTTTTTTTTAACTAATGTGCCAAGCATTGTGCTGCTGACTGGGGATTCAAGGGTGAACAAGGTGCTTTGCCATCTGGTGTGGGGTGCAGACAATTAAACAGGCAATTACAAACTAGTGTGGACATAGAACAGTGTTTTATGGGAGCTCATAAGAACAACATCTGTCTCAGAATTACAGGGTCAAACAAGGGTTAGAACCTAGAGTGGAAAATTATGTCTAAGCTGACATTTGAGTGATGAGTACAAGTTAGCCAGGTTAATTTTGGAGGGAAAGAATGCCATAGCAGAGGTATGGAAAAACCTGAAGGAGACAGGTAACAAAGCACATGTAAAGAAATGAAGGAAGTTTAGTAAGGCTTCTGGGAACTGGCACTCAGAGACGAGGTCAGGAGAGAAGCCTGAAGAGGTGAGCTGAGGTCAGATTCTCAGTGCCTTAAAAGTAATGTGAGTGGGTTTGAATAGTTATTAAAGAAAATAGGGCATTCCTCTGAGGTGAAGTAGATGGTGCTGGGTGGGAGAAAGTGTTAATAAAGGTAAAAGATGTTAGCACATAATTGATGTAATCCAACCTAGATATATTGGAGGCCTCAAATTATAATAAAGATGATAGAAAGAAGTACATAGAGCAACACCATCATTTTAATAATGCACAATTAGAAAATTAAGTAAAGTTAAAATATTTTTTATTATTTCCCCATTTTTACTAATCGTCATGTTTAAAATTCAATTTCTTTGTTTTGCAAATTGTCAACAGCAATTGAGGAACAAGTTTGCCTACCTAATGGAATTTTTAGGGATCTATGGCTTAATCTGTTAATTCTCTTGATCTCTCAGAAGAACAATCCTGGGGTGCCCAGGGGGCACAGCTGGTTAAGCATCTGACTCTTGGTTTAGGCTTAGGCTGTGATCTCAGGGTCATGAGACTGAGCCCTAATTTGGGCTCTGCGCTCAGCATGGAGGCTGTTTAAAGACTCTCTCTCCGGGGCGTCTGGGTGGCACAGCGGTTAAGCGTCTGCCTTCGGCTCAGGGCGTGATCCCGGCATTATGGGATCGAGCCCCACATCAGGCTCCTCTGCTATGAGCCTGCTTCTTCCTCTCCCACTCCCCCTGCTTGTGTTCCCTCTCTCGCTGGCTGTCTCTATCTCTGTCGAATAAATAAATAAAATCTTTTAAAAAAAAAAAAAAGACTCTCTCTCCTTTTCCTCCTCCCCACCCCAAATAAATAAATAAATCTTGAAGAAGCAGCAGCAGGAGCAGCAGGAGAAGGAAGAGGAAGAGGAAGGGGAGAAGATGGGGGAGGAGGAAGAGGAGGAGAAGAATGGATGATACTGATGGGGCCTCTGGTACTCCCTCTCTGCTGAGTGCAATTTTCTAAGTATGTATGTAGGAGATTATACTTCATTGACTGTAGATCATCTATGGAACCAGCAGTTAATGAACTAGACTGTCAATAAGTTGTGAAACTCAAAATCAGTAGACTTTAATGATTTTAACTAATCAAAATTACCTCATTCCACAAAATGTCACATGCAGCTTTATAATTTCAGGAATTAGCATTTCTCTTAGATACAATATTTAATTGAAAATGTAGAAAACAGAAATTAACTGACAAGCAATAAACAATTAAAAAATTGTACAACTTAAAATGTCTGACGTAATCTTGATAAGTAAAACATGAGTTAAGGCAAATATAATAGACAGATTCAGTTAATATTCCATTATTTCGGAAATTAACAAATTAATCCAGAAATTCTTATTTTTACTAGGTTTCAAATTTTTGCTTCAGCATCATTTCCTTCCGTAAAGTCATCCCCATGATGAGGAGTTATAGAACCGTAGGTATATTAGTAGGAAAAAAACAAACTTGCCTTCACTTACCACCTACTATATGCTCAGACATAGTGAATAGGTTTTGAGAGATACATTTAAGGCATATTTATGTTATCAAGTTCCCAGTGGGAAAAAAATGAGATCTATGCTAGTCTACATATCATACCAATAAGAGAATTAACAATCACCCAAATCAGTAATTACCCTATTATTGTACAATCAGCAAGCATCAGAGCCAGGGTTTGGAATTAGGTCTGACTGCCTCCATTATTCATGCTCTTTCTACCATCCCCAGCTGCTCAAATTCTTTAAAATAATACCTTACTAGAGCATAAGTTGGAAGAACAATATTAACGGCTTTTTAAAAAAAATTTTTGATTAACTTTCTTATTTTTTTGTGCTTTACTTCAGTATTATTTGCATATTCACTAACCATTTATTCCTCTATCAAAATTATTTATTGAATAAATTAGTATAATACATCGCCCCTGCCTTAAGGAAACTTTAAGTCTGACTTGAAAAGTTAATTAACATTGTGAGATGAGAATAAAGTGCCATCACAAGAGAGCATATTATCAACAGCTAATGACACTATACACATAGGAATGCTTCTGGAGTTTAGAAAAGGACAAGATAATTGTGCCTAATCAGGCATAACAAAATAATTTTTAAAAAGCAGAAACTTTATAAAAATAAATATTCCCCAACCCCTTCCAGGAACACTCCTGTAGACTTAGCCTGCTTAAATGCTTTTACCTTTCATCATTGATTGCTCTTTGGAATTTAATTCATATTGCATGTTTTACAAGTTGGATTCTGACATTGCATGTTGACATAAGTAGGCTCATGTACTGCTTCCACAAATTCACTACCATCTTCAGTACAAGTATGCAGAGTCACATGCTCCAATAAAACACAGTCCTCCTCACTTTATCAGACACTGTAGAAGAGAGTGGAGTGCAATAGAACAGAACACAGTAAGGCAGTGCACATCTTAAACAGAAACATGATAAGACAAATATCGTACACGGAAGCCCAACTTTATCAACATTTACATTTGCTTCATACAAGTCTCATAATGCCATCATCCACTCCTAATCTGTCCCTCTTCCTTTGCTTATCTATAACTTGCATAGTTAATTCAATAGAAAGAATTGTATCTGTAAAATAATATTTTCACACACAAAAAAACAAATATTATAGCAATTCAGATTTTCATGAAATAAGCCACAATGAGGATAAGAAGATAAAACTACTTTTCATAAGATAATAGAAGAAGGGTAACTGAGAAGGGTGAGAATCCTCTCTGTCCTTTCCCATTTTATTTGACAGACTTTGTGGCTTGGTTTCCTCCTATGAAACAATACTATCTCAGAAAAGAGAGGTGCTAAACAGAGAGAAAGATTAAGTGAGGTGGCTGACAACATTGGGTAGGTTTTTGAAAGCTTGAAGTCACGAGAATTGGACAAATAAATGGATATCACCAATACAAAGTGCAACTAATTTTTAGAGATATGCTTCTCGGGTTCCTCCTCAGGCAATTACAGACTTAAGAGACTTCAGTGGAGCCTGGGTGCAAGGGGGGATAGATCTGAGGATCAGATCAGAAAACATTACCTTCATGTGGGGATATTTAAGAGAGAGGCTAGTAAAGTTTCGAGATTACATTGGAATGGAGTTGGTGTTACTCTTTCACGAAATCACAATTACAATTCCCATTTTGAATGTTTACTCCATGCCTGGTGGGATACTAGATTGTTACATTCACTATCTAATAATCCAACCTTCAAAACACCTTTATGATTAGGCATTTAACAACATTTTAGAAACAGAGAACCATGTCTTAGAAGAAGGAAGTAACTTTCCAATCGTAACCCAGACAGTAAGTAATAGAATTGGCTTTTGAACCTAGCTCTGTCTTATCCCAAATCATGTATTTGCCTTTCTACATTATGATGCTAAATCATCACTGAAATGTTGGCCCAGGCATTCTGTCCTAGTCAACAGAAGTATTCATGTAATATTAAGACACCTGGCTGGCTCAGCCAGTAGAGCATGAGACTCTTGATATGGGGTTGTGAGTTTGAGCCCCACACTGGATGCAGAGATTACTGAAAATACGATCTTAAAAAAATAATAAGACATAAACATCTTTAATAAATATGTAATATTTTCTATTTGATTCAATTAATGATTTTTAGTAGGTATAATTTTGGATTTTCCTTCTTGAAAATACAGGCTACTGCTTATTTTTATTCCTGATGTAAATACCTAAAGGAACATAGCAGAAATGCTACAAACCTAAGAAATTTTCATTATTCTATTGAGCTTATAATTCTAATAGTTTAATATTTCAAGATGTTTTTAAGGAAACACAGATTTCACTGATTAAAGCTCTTGTTTTAATGACAAAACGATATTCACAAGTTCTTATTTGATCAAAAATTAGGTGAATTTCTAATGTCAAAATTTTGTTGTTAACTATTTACATTCTCACTTTGCTTTTGCAGACATATGCTGACATTTTGGCATAAGCTTGGGTAAGTTGGGCATGAGTACTATTTGTTTCCCTTCATTTCAATTTGTGCCAGACCCTTGAGTGAAGTTGTCTATTACTTTGTTAAACATCCTCGGTTCTTGGTCTACCCAGAACACCTCAGTCACCAAAGGATTACTTATAATTCAGTGTGAATTGCTAATTATCCTCATTCAGTACACCCTGCCATTTTGCCAAGCTATATATTCTTGAAGAACTCCATCTGATATCAGAGACTACTGGATTGCTAAATATTCACCTGCCAGAATTTAGGAATTACTGAGCAACTGGTGAAAATTATTCTCAAAACTACCATAATAAATAAGGTGAAATTTTCTCTTAATGTGTTCAAGAGCTTAGCACCTTTATTTGCCTACTTTCTAGCACTTCATTAGAATAATGGGAGTTTATTTTTTCACTTTTCTCTGTTTCAGTAGATTCTCTTTTAAAGTCTAGGTTAACCTGTTTCCTCCATCTCCATTGGCTTGTGTCACCGGACGTCTTCCCTTACTTTTTTGTTACACCCTTACCCTTTATTTTCCCTTCTTTCATAAAATCTTTTTCTTCTTTCCTATTACCTATGACAAATTCATGTTTAACTTGCTACAGAATCTTCCCTACAATCTCAAAAAATATTCAGTTTAATATTAATTCCCTTCCCGTTTTCACAAAATATGTAGATTATTTAGAGGTCTAAACTGCTCTTGTCATTATTTTTCTGGCAAGGACAGATTCTGATACTTCAGACTCTGCTGACAACTTTTACTGCCTAATCCTAATGAAAATCCTCCACCTCTTATTGTTTGGCCTTTGTCCATATTTATTTTAAGGATTCCAACAAAGCAGAAAAAATACTTAAATAGTCTGTTTCCCACCAGAGTCTTCAGGACTATTCCATTTCCCATAGATACATTAAACCTAATTCTTTCAAATCCATCAGAAAGCTCATGATTTTAAATCATGATTTTAAAGTCCAAATCTAATTTAATCAGGGAAATTTGTTGAAGTCTTTCCCAAATGTATTCTAAAATAATTATTCCACAGCTCTCCTATTCAATAAGGGCTTACTAATTTTAAATAAATAAACTTGATTTCACCACTCAATATATTTTACGACTTTATCACAGATCAATTTAGACAATTATATTCTACAAGACATTACAATTAATAATGAAAATTGTATCACTTGCTTTCTTTAGGCTGTTCCCAATGATGATTATTAAGATAAGAATTTAAAATTTGACAGCATACCCTCCAGAGCCTATATCCAGAGAATTACTATTTTCTATTCCTTAGAGCAAAGATTCTAGATTTCTTTCTTTCTTTTCCTTTTTTCTTTTTAGAAGCTGTTTATTTTCCATCAACCTTATTTCCACTTCCTGTTTAGAGTCGGTGGAAATAGAGCTTCAGACTGGTTAGTAGTCCTCCCCACGCTCAGGCCTGAGCAGTGGGAACTGCAGACTAGGCCTCAGCAGGGAACCAACCTCCAGACAGGGCCAGAGGGCATCCGTGAGCCTTCAGACCCCACCACCACCTCTGGCTGAGTAACAGCGAACTCTGGCGCTGGGGCTGTGCAGCTGGCCTGAAATTGGTCCTTTCACACTCTTCCCAGCAGCGGCCTGCTCTTTCTTGTCCGTCTCCTCAGGATCTGTGCGGAAGTAGAGATCTGGCGTAACTTCCCGCGAGAGCTCAAGGGAGCCAGGACTGCACATGCGCAAGAGTTCCCAGCCGGCGTCTGCCTCGTCAGACCCACCGAGTTAGTTCAGTGTGGTTGTACAAGTTGGCGGCAGCCACGTCGGTGGAGGAGATCTCCTCTGTCACACAGAGCAGTGGTAGGCAGGTTAACATGAGATGCCTCTGGAGAGGTTGGTGGCGAGTACCGGGAGCAGGAGCCACCAGAAGTCTCGGCTCTGGAAAGTTGCCTGGATCTGGTAATGGAAGGTTCCAGGAATGAAGCAGCCAGCAGCCAGAGTGGCTCCAGGGACAGCAGCAACCTTCAGCACATCCTGCTGGCCAGTAGTCTTGGAGGATGTGACATGACATCACCGGGTTTTTAATGACAACAATGGCACGAGCCGCCAGCAGAGCTTCTCCCAGGCTGTCCTCACATTTATGCTGTAGATGCCATTTTCTTTTCGTAGATGTACCGATCCATTTGGAAGTCAAGGTAGGTGCCATCTAAGTGGATTCCTGCTGCAAGAAATTTAAGGAGATCTCCTCCTTCACTTGTAGGACATCAAGGGCTCTAGACATTGTGAAAATTTCCCTTTAAGTAACGACAGAAACTCAGAACAACACTGTATGGATCCCTCTCTGGGTGGGGCAAAAAAAGCCTATATTTCTTTTTTTCCCCCATACTTTACAAAATTTCTTTTTTTTAATTTAAATTCAGTTAGCCAGCTTATAGTACATCATTTGTTTCAGATGTAATGTTCAATAATTTATCATTTGCATATAACACCTAGTGCTCATGACACATTGTGCCCTCCTTAATGCCCATCACTCAATTACCCCCCCCACCTACCTCCCCTTTATGCTGAGCGAATTAAGTCAATCAGAGAAAGACAATTACCATATGGTTCCTCTTAAAGGTGGAATATAAGAAACAGGGCAGAGGATTGTAGGGGAAGGAGGGCAAACAGTATGGGAAGTCATCAGAGAGGGAGAAAAACCATGAGAGACTCTCAACTACAGGAAAAGCACATATTTCTTAATTAAATTTTAAAAGAACATATTAGACATAAAAATATAACTCTTAAAATAACATGTAGAATTATAAATTTGGCAATGGAATGAGCATTAAGTATGATCTTATCCAATTCTTTATACATAATGAAACGAAGGCACAGAGACTAAGTGATGTTTGATGAGCTCCAAAAATCTAGGTTACTATTTACACACAAAATTTAATACAATGGTATTTCTTTATGTACTTTAGCCTATTTAAAACCCAAATTAAGTGTTTTTATAATTATAAAATGTGAAGTGATTCATTAGATATCACTGTTTATGGACAGCATTGCAATAATTTCTTAATAAAGAATGATAAAGTATGGCATGATTATGGATTAATGTTTTTCAGATACTGGTTTCTTAATTGATTGTCCCATGTACTTTATCTATCTATCTATTTATTTATTTTTGTCCCATGTACTTTAAATTATAAAAAAAACTTTATATTCCTTAGATCCTTCCTTATTTCTAAAAAGTACCTTTGGATGATAGTTACCTACTTTTTTTTTTTATAGTTACCTTTTTTTCCCACATTCTTTTTCTAGTTTTCCTCTTTTCAATTATTTAATGGATGATACTTGTTTGTTGGCATCTAAATAAATAATTTAGTCAATAAATACCTGCCATTTACCTTACGATGGTACTCTGAGAGTCTCTCGAAATGGGATGCTAGCACAAGTAAATGGGTATGTTGTAATAGATGTATTTTGTTGAATACTGAAGAAGACAAGAGGAGGAAAAATAAACTCATAGTGCAGATTGAGAAATATCTATAATTACATTTTCATTTGTATGCGTATTTATATGTATTTATTTGCTTTCTTTGGTGGGATAAAATGTGAAAAGTTAGAAATGCTTCTTGTTTCATTATGGGGTACACAGGCCTGGACCTCTAAGATTCTCTTTAAGTATTTATATGTGTAAAGAAAAATGGGAAATTCTAATACCTATTGATTTTGACTCTATCTTCAATGCATATTGGTGGATATTTAATTACTACCATATTTATCAGTTAGCCTAAATATTATAATGTATTTTTTCACTTTCACATGAAAAAATGAAAATGACATCATAAAATCGTCATGAAATGCTATGTGATTTTTTAAAAAATAATTTGATTTTAATAATAATGATATTAGTGGGGCATCTGGGTGGCTCAGTTGATTGTGTCTGACTCTTGATTTTGGCTCAGGTCATGATCTCAGAGCTGTGAGATAGAGCCCCCGGGTCGTGCTCCCCACTCAGCAGGGAGTCTGCAGGAATCTGCTGGAGATTCTCTCCCTCTGACCCTCCCCCTGCTCACACGGTCTCTCTCTCTCTCTGTCAAATAAATCCTTAAAGAAAAATAATGATATTAGTAAAACTTGTTGGATTTTATGGTGTGCCAGGGAGTGTGGTACTCACAGTAAATGAATATGTCTACTTCTATATCAAAATAACATTGTTAATTATTCACTGTTATCAACTCCATTTTATAGATGACGAACCTAAGGCTCATGTTGTAATTTCTCTAAATTTAGATATTTTGTAAGGGCTGAAGTTGAGATTGGAAGCCTGGTTCAGTGTCCATGATCTGGCCTCTGGGAAGTGGGAATTAATGTAAACATTGTTTCATTCTTTTTCCTGTTACAAAAGTCCTGATTTCTTCAGTGAACATGTATCATTTTGAAATTGAAGGGAGAAGATCAACAGTGATACAAATTTTTTCCAGAGAATAAAAAGAAACTTTGTTCTATTGTTTACAGAAATCCAGATATTTAGATTCATACTGAACATATGTATTAAAGAGATGGCACTGTAAAACTGTTCTTATTTCTCTTTGCTGAACTGCCCTGAGTTTGAAGAAATACTAGATTTTTAAAAATTACACAGCTTTTGCCAGAAAATGAATTCTCAGTTTTAAAAGTGGTTAGTGATTATAAAATGTGCTTTATTTTGTGTGGCTATGTTTTGAAGTGCAAATTTCAAAAAGTGTCTCAATTATGAAGTATCTGCATCTTCAGAATGTTAGTTTCCTAAGCTGCTGAAAATATACTATGTCCACTAAAAAATTCTGTAAAATAGGAATTTCAGGAACAAGTGAATGTGTTCCTGATACCATAAGCAAAATATAAAAACTAGAATTCTTGTTTGAGTCCATGATTCTATAAAGTCTCCTTCATTAAATTGGCTTCTTTTACATAATTTCTGAAAATCAAGCTGAGTTCTAGCAATGATGGAAAACTGAAGATAAAAATGAGATTTAGATCTGACTGAATTCGCTTCTCAGCTCTTAAAACTGTTTCAGGGTATGAGGATATTTGTTGACCCGATCAGAAATGATCAGTGACTAGTGCTTTGCCAAGACTCTGCACTCAAAGAACAAAGTCCACTAAATGTTCATAAAAATACAATGACATAAAAATAACACGTGGCATACACAGATATTAAACATATGGTGTTTATGATGTTAATTTTGTAATTAGGTGAAATTTGTAATTGAAATATCAAGTGATGGTAATCTGGATTATATGTTTTAATCTCACCAGAAACATACATACTTGATATAATAAACATCTAAAAATAAGATGACAAATATATTTTGATGAAATATTTGCGCTTAAAGTAGAATTCAAATTGTTAGAGACATTGAATTCAAGTTTTAAGGAATTATAGTATATGTTGATCATTTTAAATATGTTGAATTAAAAAAAAGACATTGCTAGCAGTGTTAGAATAGACAGAAATGTACGATTTTGAACTGTATATTAAAAGGCTTTGGAGAAAGGAATGTGAGTGGAGGCTGCAAGGGAGATAGAGAAATAAAAAGCAAAGAGAGAAAATGAAAGAGGGGCTTAGGCTAATGGTGTGCATGTGTGTTTGAAAAAGGAAGGGCAGTAAGTAGAACCACATGCCTGAATTTCTCCATACCAGCCTGTTGTTCATTCCCAAAGCTTTCTCTTGCCCAATTTATATTCTCTATGAAAAATAAATCTCGTTAGCATGTTATGAATGTTAACAAGTGCTCCGGGCACCTTACAGAAAATACCACCAAATTAAACTTTCAGGAAGGAAACCCATTTTCTACCCTCACATAACTCTACCCACTCTTGTCTACGTTCCCAACTGGTAGTTCACATTTTAGTTTTAATATGTATAAAACTTTGCTTTTCTCCAACATCCCTGAAGAGCTATTAAAGAGAAGCAAAGTTTAAATTACATGCATTTTATAAGAACTCAGGCCCAATGTGTTTGGAGGGAGAATGGCAAGATAAAAGAGGGCAGAATAGAAGAGGCAAGAATGCAAAGAAGACAATTAGCAATTTTTAATGACCTAGTGATGTCTTTATTAAATTAACATACCTATTTGAAAATAAACGTAAAATGAGTACGTGCTTATGTTTCACTCATGTTTGTTTAACAGAAATTTTTATACAGTAGCTCACATTTCTCAGCTACAAAATCTGTAGTAAGTTTTTTCTTTGACTTTCTCCCCTGGGAGATGATGAGGCAACCAGAGCATTTCAGGTTACCAAAATATAAACAAGGTGTATTTGTTATTAAAATATAATAATAAAGATATAAAATGGTAGCCATAAGGCACACTGGTATTTCGTGAGTCCTTGCTTTGCAAAGGAATCATTCCTAATTGTAGGAAAAGACATTCTATTCTAATGTTTTTAAACCATAGACCAAATAGTAGGCATAGAGTGAGAATTCTTTAAATTAAAACTGCATGTTCTAGATTTGTTATATGGACTAAATCTTAAAAAAAAAATGCAATTCATCTTTGTGGATCTGGTAGGAGGAAGTCATTGTAAAAGCAGATACAGTCGCCTCTTATGGGTTTTTTTATGTATAATTATTGTTGTGCTTGGTTTACAGCATTAAGGAAACCTGAACAAATCTACAAGCACCACTGCCCACCCTAGAACTTGAAGACTGAATTTATTGTAAGTAGAGGAATCACACGAGGTAAAGAAGGTTAAATGCATTTAACTCTGTATTTAAGGATCCAGTATTCTGTCAGTTTTAGGAGGATCATCTGTCAGAGCAATCAGATATTTCCCCAAGGTCCGTGGGACACTTTCCCAAAGTGCAGGGATAATGGATAGCTGTTTTTACTTAGGAAAATCTGCCTATTGGTTCAAAGTGAAACTCTTCAGACTACTTAAAGGGGTCGCTACACCAGGAAACTCATACAGGAGGTAACACAAAGTTAAACTTCAGCCCTCTTTAAAAGGTCCTTACACCATATATGCTCTCATGGGTTTATATTTCAGACTCAAAATCTTCTCACTTACATGAGAGCATCGACTTTCAGGTTACAATCTTTAAATCCCAGACTCCTATAACCAAGAAAAAATTTAGAAAAAAAAATATATTCAAAATGTATTTAATTTTTCAACTCAGTCCCAAAGAAATTAAGGTAAACCATTGTGTTAGTTTTCTATTGCTGCATAACAAATTACCACAGGTATTTTGTATATCGCAGTCTTGGTGGGTTAGGAAGTGAAAGCACAGCCTGGCTGGTTCCTCTACTCAGAGAGTCACAAGGTACCTTCTCCTTTAGAAGCTATCCTGGAGAAGACTCTGCTTCCCACCTCATTCAAGGTGTTGATAGAATTCATTTTCTCATAGCTACACCCCGAGGACACTGGCTTTTTGCTGTTCTTAGAGGCTGTCTGCAGCTCTCTGCCACATGGGATTCTCCAACATGGCCACCTTGTTTATGGAGCCACAAGGAGAGTCTCTTGCTTCAGTCTGCTAAGATCGAGTCTTATATACTGTAACATCCCATCACCTTTGGTGGACACTGTTAGTTAGAAGCAAGTCACAGATCCCCCCACACTCAAACGGAGAGGATTACCCAAAGGCATAAACACAAGAGGTGAACATCCTTAGGCATTGCATTGGGTTGGTCCTCTATAATTATTTAAAATCATAGAGCAAGTTAAAGGGAAAACTTGAATAGGAGCACAGTTTTCTTGCAAAACACACCACTTTCTCTTCCAATTTACTGCCCGTCTTCACAGTCTCTCTTTCCCATGGCTCCATTAGCCATTACAGTGGATTTCATTTAAAAAATTCTCTCAGATGTTATTTGTAATCAAAAATCAACATCCCATTACAATGTAGTTTATTCTTTATTTATGACTCTACGTTAAATTTTTGTAATTTTTTTCTATCTCTACACGAAGGTGAGAAAGACAAAGTAGGGACAGGAGGAAAATTCAAACAAATTTTATTTTATGATATATATATAAGTATATATTATTTATATGTATTATATTTCTTAATATACTGCAATAAACATCCCCCTATCTAGGCTCTGAAAATTACTGAATTTGAATCAGGAGAGTTTAACTTTATGTCCGCTACATTTTCTCATATTGCTATGGTATTGAGAGTGAAACACTCCATTATAATGTTTGAATTTGAAATCCAGTGACATCTGGCTGAGAAACTCATGGCAAATTTTTAAACACTTTGAACCTTATATTTTTATCAATAGAACAATAATATAAAACCCACAAGATTTCTTTCAAGATTAAGTAAGTTCCACTATTGAAATTTTTCTTTTTTCTCCTGGTATTTGTTTTCCAATATGTAAATTGAAATGGCTGAGGATTTGTTTGTTTTTTAAAAATTTTATTTATTTGAGAGAGAGAAAGCGAGAGACAGAGCATGAGTGGAGGAGGAGGGGCAAAAGGGGGGGGCGCAGATGTCCCACTGAGCAGGGAGCCCGACATGGGGCTCTGTCCCAGGACCCTGGGATCACCACCCAAACCAAAGGCAGTTGCCCAACAAACTGAGCCACCCATGCAACCCGAAATTGCTGAGCATTTGTACTAAATGTTCTTTGTACTATATTTGTACAAAGTGTATAAATATATAGAAATACATGACTTTTTTTTCTTGCCTGCTTTCAAATTCTTTGAGCTTTTGTAGACCATTCACATAACCCCAATCTCAAAAATTTGACTGATTTATCTTCCTTCTAACTTAATCTTTTGTAGCTCAATCATACTTTAAGTATTTGGAAAGTTTCCTGAAAATAAAGTCTCAAAACGTTATGATTTAAAGTAATGAAAATCCTCTTTGAATATGATACCTCATCCCTATTAAATCCCCTAAAAATAATTTGCTGTTTTCTGTTAACTGCATTTTGCCTGAAAGGGAGAAAGTAATTACTAAGAGCAGGATTAGATTAGTTTGGGAAGTATTTTCATGGCACCCTAGAAGCATTGTAGTTGACATTGAAACTATAGCTAAAACAAAGTAACTTTATTTCCCTTCCTGATTTTGTAGCTTTCTTGTTCTCAGAGTTGTAACATGGTGACTGGTGTTGCTTACAAGAATATTGGATTTCACTGGGTGCCAGATCATACCGTCTTTTTAAGCCATGTTACTTTCAGAGATAATTTACCCCACTGTAAAATCATTAAGGATATTCATTATGTCAATTTTTTGCAGGAGATCAATATATCTAAAATAAAAGGCACAGTTGTTTGCATTTAGTTTCAGTCATGTGTTCTTTCAGGCTTTCAGTATTTTGTTTTTAATGTGCCAGAGTAGCTCCTCACGTAATGAGACAGCACCTTGTGTAATGAGCTACTGTTTATTGTTACTCCTAGCAACAGACCGTATAAGGGCAAGGCCTGTTAAATACAAGTGCGCTCATGAGATGCTCCTTCACCTCGAAGTGAGGACCTGTATGAGCAGGGGAAGGACAATATTTTTCCTTCTGTTTAGTCTCCAGGCAGATTATAGTAGCTCCAGCCTTTCTGTCTAGAGACCTGGATCTGCTATGCTTGGTGATTCTTTCCCCTACAAGTTCACTGATATTTTCCAATCCTTACAAACTTAAAAGCACAGAGCAGAAAACATTTACTTCTTATTATGTTAAGTCAAATTTAAAACATAGGACCAGACTTAAGGCAGCTTAACTCAATCCACCATGAACTCAACTTACACCACCCTAAAAAAGCAGCATGGGTTTCAGTTGAACAACTTATGCTTAGTCCACTAACCAATTCTCTGCTTTCACTTTAGTTACTTTTCCCAAGAATTATAAATAGTTTGTCTTTAATTTGGGCTATCTAGAGTATGAATACTTTTTAAAAAATGTTTATTTTTATTGAACACCGTTTCAGTTAAGACCTCAAATATATTGAAAATACTCAAATCATTTTGTTACCTATTAGTAATTGACCATCTACCAATTACCTAAGCTGAATGAGGTGCAATTATTTGGCAGATTAAAATAAGCAGGTCAGGGGCGCTGGGTGGCTTAGTTGGTTAAGCATCCGACTCTTGATTTCAGCTCAGGTCATGATCTCAGGGTAGTGGGATCAAGCCTCCTGTCGGGCTCCATACTGAGCATGGAGTCCACTGGGGATTCTCTCTATACTTCTTCCTGTGCCCCTCCCCCCACTCTCTAAATAAATAAATAAATAAAATCTTTAAAAATAAATAAATAAAATAAGCATGTCAGAGAGGACAGGTGGACCAATGAAGACACAACTCAAAATGAATTTAGACAGAAAAGAAAATTGCATATACAAAATGAAATCATTTGAGTTGAGAAGGAAGAAAATCCACAGGAAAACCACTATTTATGGCATTTCTAGGTTTTAAAAATGCTACCCTGTATTTTGAATTTTGACAAAAGCGTAAAAAATAAAATCTGATTATAGTTGTTTTTGGCATGGTGAAAAGATAGGAACAAGGGGGGAAATGGATTTTTTTTGGTTCCAATAAATTTGACATTACATCAGCTCAATGTATTTTAAATATACATACTATTTAGTGAAAAACATACTCTATCGATATTCTGTTGGGGAATATAAGTATCCAGAATGGATCTTAAGTATTATTTTGCACCCCTAACTCTATGTCTCTTTCAAGTGAAGACTTAGAATAGTTTGTATAATCCATTACAGATATGTAATTCTATGACCATAATATTATTATTATCTGTAAATAAATAGCCAAACAAAAATAACCAAGTTGGATTCTTAATCTGATGCCATCAAGGCTGCTTTCCGCATTGTAGAATGATTACCACACTTAAAAATCCCAATGAAAGCTTCAAAGAATACAACTTTACTTAGTTTAGTTCTTTAACAAACAAAACAAACACATGCAATTGATGTTAACTTTTATAACTTTTCCTCATACACTTTTCTAAACTAAGGCAAAAATCGATGGCTTATTGGCTAGTTTTAAACTATTAACTTTCATTCTGCACATATTGCTGCTAACAAATATTTATATAACAAATATAAAATTTAAGATCTCTGTACACATGCTTATCAGAACTTTCTGTTTGCTTCATCCAACGTCTTTCTGGGCTTAAAAAAGTGTCAGAAATACTGCATGGTATAATATCTATTCTCTAGAAATATAACAAATATATATTTTTTAATTTTTTTGCAATATATTTAAATTATAAGCTATACACAAAGATAAAACTCGGGTTATTAGAGACTCCTATCCGAATGTGTTGGGTGATGTTACTGAAAGGTATAATATAGACAGTGGCAAATATAAAGTATGTGGTATTTGGCAAACAGGATAGGAGTCTCATTGCCAGTAGTCGAAAATGAGCAATGTAGTTTTTTTCCCCCCTGTTCTTCTTTTAAATGTAACATTTCACAGTATGAAATTATTCATTTTCATAATACTGATTGAATCATATATAAAGTTTATAATTCTACTTTAAAATAGTATTTCTTTACATTTTGAAAAATGTTACTAGGCTTAGTTTTCAAATTGAAAAAGCATATGCAAGAATTTAATATGTCTGTAAGAAGATATTTCTTTGAGGAGAACAAGGGATCTTAGGGATTGAATAAGTAAAGTAAAGCTAGATTATATCTTAATGTGAATAATGGGGAAACTGGAAGAGAATTGTGTATTATTTTTGCAACTTTTCTATAAATCTAAAAATAATTCCAAAATGAAAATTTCTTTTTTAATAAGCAAATAAATGAAGGTAGATGGAAAGGAAATTTCCCACACTATGGCAGTGCATCAAGAATGGAGCTAGCCATCTTAAATGTATTGTTTCATTTGTAATGTATTAACAATACCTATTGAGAGAGAAAAAAGGCATACCAACACTAGAGATTAAAAGGAAAATCGACAGCACTGCAATAGCCTTGCATAATAGTAGCCAACAAAAACAAGTCCTCTATTTTACCAAACTAAACTATCAAATTCACTGATGTAGGTTATTTTAATGTTTTTGAGAAATTTGCTGTGTAGTGCAATGTATGGTTATGGTGGATATTTTAGAATATGTAGAAAAGAAAGAAGAAACTAGAAATCATCATATTCCTACCATTCACAGATAATATATGTGTTCTTTTTAAAGTCTTTTTGATATGCCTATGTGTACATAAAAAGAAAACAGAAATTTTACACTATATATTGTTTTATGCCCTACTTTTGTGTTTATTTTCTAATTATACAAATTATACACAAATGCATTTCATAATTGTTTTGTGCATTTTTTCATTTCATTTTGTGTAGATTTATAATACACACACGGCACATTTTAACACAAGTTTGATCACATAATTGTGTTTTTCATTCATTACTATAGTGGTTTATATTAATGTCTCTCTCACCCATAAATCCTAAATTCTATAAGGGTACATACCAAGTCTCCTGCTATCTTTGTATACCCAGGCCTGAGTATCAATCCTAGCATGTCTGTAACAAGACCTCCGTATAGGTCTTGAAGTTAATTTCAGTTCTTCCCAGACAAGTCAGTAGATTTTATATCACTCTGTTTTGCATTTGTTTTTATGATTGCTCTTACCTTTTCTAATCCTTTTCAATATTATATTTTAGTGTTACAATTTAGAAGTTGCACTGTGAGCTACTAGATGCCTTATAAACTCGTACAGATAATTTCTTAACCTGAAATAGAATATTCTTTCAGGAATATTCTGTGTTGTTCTGTGTTCTCAGCATTGTTACAAGTAAAATTACTAAAAGAATAAATTTTAGCAGTTGTGGGGACTAAAGCAAGATATTGCTTTTCTATTTAATGTCCTAAAAGAGTAATCAAGAGATATTGCTCCTGAAAATGAAACCATAGTTCTCTCTATAAAAATATTCTTCTCATTGTCCTCTTGTTGTCAAGTTTCCTGTAGGAAAGCATTTGAGTCAGATCAGATTCTCCCACTGCACATTGTAATTCTTCCTTCATAATACTTATCACACTAGTAGTTACTTATTTATCATCTGTGTTCCCCACTAGACTGTAATTACAAAAGAACAGAGACAATGTTACATTTTCTCACCTCTACAAGCATTGCACCTAAAAATCTGCTTGACACATAGTTATTTGTCAAGCTGAATTGAACAGAAGAACAGTGCCATCCTTGGATACAATGCTTAATCTTCTTGATCAGTATTTCCCAGCCAAGAAAAAGTAATCATGTAAAATTGTAGAATCAGGAGGTGCAGAGAGATCAGCTTATAGAATTACCAAAATATATTTCATAAATCTTTATATGAACCTAACATGACAGTACCTACTGGCACACAATGCTTAATAAGCATTTATTGAATGATATATAATTTATTGAATGATGATTAAATAAATACTTGCATGTGTTAGTGAATGAGACAAGATGTCAATTATGAGGCATCGTCCCTGATTGAACCCTTCTGGTCACTTGCTGGTTACGCCCTAGCTCAAATATTTAAACAGGACTTCTTCCTATGGAAAACACAAATACTTGTCACTGGGTCATGATGGGGCTTTAATAAGATTACACTTGTGAAATCCCCTAGCACTATGTCTGGCATATAATGAATATGAGGTACATATTCTGAAGATTCAGACCATCATTAGAAATCCCCTCCTGGTGTGGATTAGAAAATCTAAGATTTGTTTGTTTGTTTTCATTTGTTTTTGAGAGGAAGCAAATTGGACTTTTTTAAAGAGTATATAATGCCTAACTTGGATAATCCCCATAAATTTGTTAAAATAATATTATCCTTATTAAAGCATTTAGGAAATGCTTTAAGTTACATTTTGCAGAATTATTTTTATCTTATAAAACCTTTTTAAAAATTTGCCTTGCAAACTCCTCTAATTATATAAGTTTATAATAGAACATATTATTTCAAAGTACAGATATGTTCTTGATGCCTTTTTACTGGTAACTAAATTTTCTGCCAACTTCTTTTCTTTCTTCAGTCGATAAGTCCTGATGCCTACTCATTGATTTACTTACAGCAGTTTAATTGAAATGTTGAAGATCAAGGTAGGAGGTAGTATGCAGAGGTAGTATTTGATTTTAAATGTATTATTTTATAATTAAAACACTTATTATTTCAATTTCTTTTAAGGATATTTCATGTTATTGATCAAAGAAAAATAGGAAATATTGATATTTCACTATTAAACAGGACATTTACAAAATTTAGAATTATCTGCTTTCTTTATCATCAAATGTCTTCAAAGAGGTATGTGTTTCTCTATTCCTCATTTACCCCTGTTTTATTGGAACATGCTGATTCTCTTCCTAAATTTCCAATTGTTCCCTTTTTCTTCTACATTTGGTGTACAAATTCTGTTATCACAACCATCAAGATCCTTAGTCTCTCCTGACCTCAATGTTTTCATGCAGGAAGGGGTCTTCGAGATACTCACTAGACCCAGGAGTTTATGTATCTGTTTTTTTAAGAACCTTATTTTTTATATTACCTTCTAAATGCACATATTTACCAGGGATTATTCCTCGACTTTTCTCTCTTGTGCTTTACACAAATAGGCAATCTTAACAATCTCTGCTTCCAACTTCAGCTCTATGGAAACTCCTAAATTGATATCTCTAGGCCTAATGTTCACCATTTTCTCTCTTAACTGAAACTCTTCAACTTGGCTGTGTCTCTGTAACGCTTCAGGAAACAGAGTTGAATAAGCCACATGAGACTTCTCTGTGTTCTGAACATGTCTGGTGTATTTTCTCTGCTTATTGACGACATTCCATCTACTGAATGGGATAAACCTATGTGAATAAAAACCAAATCTGCCTTTCAGCACCAAAATATAACCACTTTTCCCATGAAGCTTTTGTTCTTTCACTATTCAGCTAGAATATTGCCCAACCCTTTGTAAAGAATATGGAATAGAATGCAAATGAAATAGAGAACACGTCTGTTCTTACAGAAGACATCATTTAGTTCTCATTCTCATACCCACTTGGAAGAAATTTCCTCCTTTTTTCCCCCCCATGTTTCAAGTTTTTATTTAAATTCTAGTTAGGTAACATATAGCATAATATTGGTTTCAGGAGTAGAATTTAGTGATTCATCACTTACATATAAGACCCAGTGCTCATCACAAGAAGTCCCCTCCTCAATACCCATCCCCCATTTAGCACATCACCCCACCCACTTCTCCCCAGCAATCCTGTTTGTTCTCTATAGTTAAGAGTCTCTCTCATGGTTTGCCTCCCTCTCTTTCCTTTTTCTTTCCCCTATGTTCATCTGTTTTGCTTCTTAAATTCCACATATGAGTGAAATCATATGGTATTTGTCTTTCTCTGACTGACTTATTTTGCTTTGCATAATGTTCTCTAGCTCCACCCATGTCATTGCAAATGGCAAGAATTCATCCTTTTTGATGGCTGAGTAATAGTCCATTATAGATCTCTCTCTCTCTCTCTCTCTCTCTCTGTCTCTCTCTCTCTCTCTCACACACACACACACACACACACATACACACACACACACCACATCTTCTTTATCCATTCATCAGTTGCTGGACATCTGGACTCTTTCCATAATTTGGCTATTGTTGCTAATGCTGCTGTAAACATTGGGGTGCATCTGCCCCTTTGAATCAGTATTTTTGTATCCTTTGTGTAAATACCTTATAATGCAATTGCTGGATCATAAAGTAGTTCTATTTTTAACTTTTCAAGGAACCTCCATACTGTTTTCCAGTGTGGCTGCACCAGTTTGGATTCCTCCCAACAGTGTAAAAGCATTCCCCTTTCTTCTCATCCTTGCCAATATCAGTTGTTTTCTCTGTTGTTAATTTTAGCCACCTGACAAGTGTGAGATTGTATCTCATTGTGGTTTTAGTTTGTTTTTCCCTGATGATGTGTGATGTTTAGCATCTTTTCATGTGTCTGTTGGTCATCTATATGTCTTCCTTGGGAAAAAGTCTATTCATGTCTTCTGCCCATTTCTTAACTGGATTATTTGCTTTTTGGTTGTTAAGTTTGATAATTTCTTTATAGATTTTGGATACTAGCCCTTTATCAGATATGTCATTTGCAAGTATCTTTTCCCATTCTGTAGGATGCCTTTTAGTTTTGTTGATTGTTTCCTTCACTGTACAGAAGATTTTTATCTTGATGAAGTTACAATAACTCTGTGAAAAATGCTCGTGTTATTTTGATAGGGATTGCATTAAATGTGTAGATTGCTTTGGGTAGTATAGACATTTTAGCAGTATTTTTTCTTCCAAGCCATGACCATAGAATGTTTTTCCATTTCTTTGTGTCACCTTCAAATTATTTCATTAGTGTTCTATAGTTTTCATAGTACAGATCTTTTACCTCTTTGATTAGGTTTATTTCTAGGTATCTTATGGGTTTTGGTATAATTGTAAATGGGGTCAATTCCTTCATTTCTCTTTCTGCTGCTTCATTATTGGTCTATAAAAATGCAACAGATTTCTGTACATTGATTATGTATCCTGCAAGTTTACTGAATATATTTATCAGTTCCAGCAATTTTCTGGTGGAGTCTTTTGGGTTTTCTACATAGAATACCATGTCGTCTGTGAATAGTGGAAATTTGACTTCTTCCTTGATGACTTGCATGCCTTTTATTTCTTTTTGTTGTTGATTGCTGAGGCTAGGTATTCCACTACGATGTTAAGTACCAGTGGTGAGAGTAGATGTCCCTGTCTTGTTCCTGATCATAGGGGAAAAGCTGAGAGCTTTTCCCCATGGAGTATTGTATTAGCTGTGGGTCTGTTGTATAAGGCCTTTATGATGTTGAGGATGTTCCTTCTATCCCTACTTTGTTGAGGGGGTGTTACCTGGAATGGATGCTGTACTTTGTCAAATGCTTTTTCTAAATCTATTGAGAGGATCATATGGTTCTTATTCTTTCTTTTATTAATGTGGTGTATCACATTGATTTGTGAATTTTTTTTTTAAGATTTTATTTATTCATTTGTGAGAGAGGGAGACAGCCAGCGAGAGAGGGAACACAAGCAGGGGGAGTGGGAGAGGAAGAAGCAGGCTTCCAGCAGAGGAGCCTGATGTGGGGCTCGCTCCCAGAACGCCGGGACTATGCCCTGAGCCACCCAGGTGCCCCCAAAATACAATGTTTTCTAATCTTCCCTTTGTCCAAATCTTGGTAGATGACCCAGTATGTGATCTATTCTGGAGAATGTCCCATGTGCTCTTGAAAAGAATGTGTATTCTGTTGCTTAAGATGAAATGTCCTGAATATGTCTGTTAAGTCCATCTAGTCCAGTGTGTTATTCAAAGCCATTGTTTCCTTGTTGATTTTCTGCTTAGATGATCTGTCCATTGCTGTAAGTGGTGTGTTAAAGTCCCCTGCTATTATTGTATTATCAATGAGTTTCTTTATGTTCGTTATTAATTTTTTATATTTTGGGGTGCTCCCAAGTTGTGGCCATAAATATTTACAATTGTTATATCTTATTTGATAGGCCCCTTTATTATGATATAGTGCCCTTCTTCATCTCTTGTTACAGTCTTTGGTTTAAAATCTATTTTGTTTGATACAGGTGTGGCTGCTCTGGTTTTCTTTTGATGTCCATTAGCATGATAGATTGTTCTCAATCCCCTCACTATCAATCTGCAGGTGTCTTTATGTCTAAAATGAGTCTCTTGTAGGCAGAATGGAGATGGGTCTTGTTTTTTTTTTTTTTTTTTAATCTATTCTGATACCCTCTGTCTTTTAGATAGGAACATTTAGTCCATTTACATTCAGAGTGATTAATAAGAGATATGAATTTAGTGCTATTGTGTTTCTGTAAAGTTGGTGTTTTGGTGATGTTTTCTGTTCCTTTATAGTGTTGGTCACTTTTGGTCTTTCCTTTCCACTCAAAGAGTCCCCTTTAATATTTCTTGCAGGGCTGTTTTAGTGATTACAAAGTCCTTTAGTTTTTGTTTACCTGGGAAACTCTCTATCTCTCCTTCTATTCTGAATGACAGCCTTGCTGGATAAAGTAATCTTGGCTGCATATTTTTCCCATTCATCACATTGAATATATCATACCAATCTCTTCTGGCCTGCCAAGTTTCTGTGGAGAGGTCTGCTGCTAAACTTATTTGTCTTCCCTTTAAGTGAGGGATTTCTTTTCCCTTGCTGCTTTCAGAATTCTTTCCTTATCTCTGTATTTTGCAAATTTTACTGCCATATGTCTTGGTGTTGGCCTGCTTTTGTTGATTTTGATGGGAATTCTCTGTGCCTCCTGGATTTGGATGTCTGTTTCCTTCCCCAGATTAAGGAAGTTTTCAGTATAATTTGCTCAAATAACTTTCTGCCCCCCTTTTCCCTCTATTCTTCTTTTGGGATTCCTAAGATGTGAATGTTATTATGCTTTATGGAGTTGCTGATTTCCTAAATCTCCATTCATGATGCAATATTCTTCTTTCCCTCTTCTTTTCAGCTTCATTATTTTCCATAATTTTATCTTCTATATCACCTAATCATTCCTGTGCTGCTTCCATCCTTGTGGTTATTACATGCAGTCTGTTTGGCATCTCAGTTATAGCATTTTTTATTTCAGCCTGACTAGTTTTTAGGTCTTTTATTTCTGCAGTACGGGATTCCCTGGTGTCTTCTATGCTTTTCTCAAGCCCAGCTTGTATCCTTATGATTGCTGTTTCAAATTCTGTATCAGGCATATTATTTATATCTGTTTCGATTAGTTCCCTGGCCATGACCTTTCCTTGTTCTTTCTTTTGGGATGAATTTCTCCTCTTGGCATTTTGTCTAGGTCTCTGTCTTCTGTGCATAAGGAAAACCTGTTATGTTTCTTGCTCCTGAGAGTAATGGCTTTATTAAGAAGAGGTCATATAGTGTCCAGGGCCTGGTGCTTCAGGAAGTATTTCTGGTGTATGCTGTGTGCACCTTGCTGTTGTGTTTTGGCTTCTTTTTGCCTCAGGTTAGTCCTCTGCAGAGTTTCTTCTTGCCTGCAGTGGTGAATGTTGGGACCTTGTCCAGTGTTTGGTGAGTTTTATATAAGTGTGCTCTGGTCTGCTTGTTAAAAAAGGGCTGATTGGGGTGCCTGGGTGGCTCAGTTGGTTAAGTGCCTGCCTTCGGCTTAGATCATGATCCTGGGGTCCTGGGGTCGAGCCCTGCATCAGGCTCTCTGCCCAGCAGGGACTCTGCTTCTCCCTCTCCCTCTGCCTGCCACTATACCTACTTGTGATCCCTCTCTCTCTGTCAAATAAATAAAATCGTTTAGAAAAGGTGGGGGGAGCTGATCACTAGAACTGATCCTATTTCCACTAGAGCTATTTCGCAGCTTTGCAGCACTCTGTGGTCTGTAGACTTGGTGCGTGTGGGGAGTTTGTGCTGATCTTCTAGGGGAGGGGCCAGCTACTCTGGGTCTCAGACATACTTGCTCTAGTACAGAAGCATCTGGAGAGTGCAGGGGAGTGGAGCAGGTCAAGATTCCTACTGGTCTCCACACCAGTCATAGCGTGTACTTCTAAAACTTCAGTCTTTGAGCTCAGCTGCTTGTAAAAACGCATGAGGATCATCCCCTCTCATTTTCCCAGTCACTGGTTTTGGAGAAGTGTTTTTCTTTTTTTTTTTTAAAGATTTTATTTATTTATTTAACAGAGATAGAGACAGCCAGAGAGAGAGGGAACACAAGCAGGGGGAGTGGGAGAGGAAGAAGCAGGCTCATAGCGGAGGAGCCTGATGTGGGGCTTGATCCCACAACGCCGGGATCACGCCCTGAGCCAAAGGCAGACACTTAAGGACTGCGCCACCCAGGCGCCCCTGGAGAAGTGTTTTTCTTGTGCAATCCCCTGTGCACTGTTCTCTGTCTCCCTCTCTCCTCTCTCTGTGATCAGGGCTCCCTCCCCACCACGGCACCCATGATTCTTTTCTCCCCCAAATCATGTCTCTGCACCTCCTACCTTCCACAGTGTGGCCTCTTTTCTCTCTGGTTGTGCATTTGTTCTCTCATTCCTCAGATCGATTTCTTGGATGTTCAGAATTATCTCATATTTATCTACCTGTGTTAGAGGGATGAGGTAAGCATTACGTTCCCTTCTACTCCACCAGCTTCACCAAAAGCTCCAGAAATGTCTTCTGTCTCTTCTCAAATTTAGAATAGGCATCTCTCTTCTGACACTTATGCACCCTGGTATGCCTCACAGGACATTATACATACTAGACATTCATGTGGCATTTGGTCAATGAAAAAATATCTAATTTCAGATAGTGTGTAAAATAGAATACAAATAGTTTAACCTGTCTGATCATGTACATCATATAAAGCAAATCAGAAAAAAAAGAAAACCCAGTCACAGTACAGACCTAGATGAGCGTGATAGGATGACATGGAGTGAGATAGGAGAAAGGTGGATAACCAAGTTCATGTGTGGGTTTGTAGGAGGGTAGTGAAGAGAACCAGAAATGTGAGTCTCCATTACTCTTAGCTGAAAGAAAGAAAAGAAAAGAAAAGAAAAGAAAAGAAAAGAAAAAAGAAAGAGGAAAAAAAGAAAGAGAGAGAGAAAGGAAAAAAGAAAGAAAGAAAGGAAGAAAGAAAGAAAGTTTCAAGTCAAATTTGTTAGGATCTCATATCAATAACTATGTTCCCTAGAGCTGACAGAATAGTCCCAGGGTACAAAAAGACAAATCTATTTAGCTTCCAAGTAGCAAGTAACATTGAGGGAGATGTGTCAGGAGTAAGTCCTCAGGCCCATGGCAGATATTCAGTAAGGGATTTTAGTTCTTAGGCAAAAGATTTTTGAGGACCAAGTGAAACATCAAGTTTTAGGACCAGGACACAGAGTATGCCACCAAGCCAGGGCCCTAAACATTGTGAATGAAGGCAAAAAGCAACTCTAGTTCAAAGGGATACATGTTTTTAGAAGAAGACATATGTCTGCTTATGGGGACACCAGGTGGTATATGGGAGCTAATGTTAGCAGGAATAGTTTGATGTTGAGTTTATGAAAACTGGGCTATAGTTATTTAAGTCCTTCCTGTCAGATGTCAGGGTTAGTCTGTCAATCTGAGACTGCTGGTTGAGGTCAAGGGTTTTTTTTTTTTTTTTAGAGAATGAAGTAAAAGGAATGCACAGGTTGCAAACAGCAGGGGGTAGAATCATTGATGTATATTTAATCAAAAAAGGCAAATGTTCTAACTAATAATTTTTAGAAAGTGAAGTATTTTGTAAGTTCAAAATAAAAGTTATTGCCATCTATATAACCCAGAACTATTTATATGTACTAATTAAAATTAAATAAATTAACAAGAAAAATAATTGTTTTGAACAAAATACAAAGTTTCGATTTGGAGTATACCTATGTAAAGGTAGGATAAAATATTTTTATTTGAGAAAATGGAGTAAAATGGTTTTATAGCTTAACATGTTGTAGTATGTTTTCAATATGTGTTACACTAGAAAATGAATAATTTGGCTTTTTATTATATCTACCACTACACTAGAAGATTTTTAAAATAATATTATTTATCATTTTCACACTCATTATGTGTTGGTGTCTATGGTAAGAATTTTACCTACACTCTATCACTCAATCCCTTTTATATTCATATACTCACATGTGCCAAATATTATTTTCCTTTTAAAAAGAGAACTTTGAAGCTCAAAGAGATTAAATAATTTGTTCAGAGTCTTGCCATTGGTGAACAGAGTTAGGTTTTTACTATTTGGTGGATTTGCAAAGTCCTGGGATTTAAAGAACACACTGTTAAAACCAGGTCAGCATGAATACTCAAAGCATCTTAGAATGGGGATGCCATAAAATTCATCAGACAGAATGAGAGATTTTGAAAATATACCTATAAGAACAGTTCAAGATAACACAGGTTCACTCATTAATGAAATGGTAAGGTAAAATTGTAATTTATCTTCAGACTTGAACTATTTCAGCTCATTTGTCCAGAAGCTTGAAGTGTTCTATATTCTTTGCATGGGTCAACAGATAGTGGTGAGGGAATGTATGGGTGGAAGGTAAGGCTATTTTATTAACCTCCATCACGGGGCCCAGTAACATTACTTAAACCTTTATAACTTTTCTTTATTAGCATAGCTTAGTGGAAATTTACCTTACCTACTATCATAAAATAGCTTGATCTTGCTATCTACTATGAAATGTATACCTTTTGAACAATACCTTGAAATAAGAAAGCACAAAATAATACCTATGAAGTGGCAAACAGGAAGACCTTGCAAAAAAAAAATATAGTGATTATATAATTTGGTGAAGTTTTGTAATTAATTAAAAACCCTATCCTATGGTATGTAAAGCAATTTTGCACAGCGAGTTCAAAATTTTGGAGGCAACAGTATATCTTTAAGTAGTAGAAAGAAGCAGAAACTGTAAAAATGAACTTGCTTGAGCTTTAATTAACTTGTGAACACAGAAGAAAGGAAATGGGTAATTTTCTAATAAATGTTCAGTTCTATTCATCAAAGGAAAATGTTTATCCTAGTTACAATGCTGGGAATTATATGAAGAAAGGCATTGTATAAATATAAATAATGCTTTTCTAAAACATTATGCAACTTTATGAAATGTAAGTCCTGCTCCCACGTTGCATCTCTGGTTTCAGGAAAATAATATATTGGCTAACATACATTTCTAATTCCTCTATTGTTTTTAAGCTTCTAAGTCAAAAGATTACATAGAACTGAAGATATACAAGAAGTATATATATTTAAAATTACAAAGGCAGATAACTGTCCTTTTCTCAGTACTCTGAACAACAACAAAAAAATGCTAAACAAATAAACAAAAATCCCCTTTTGCTCTCGAACATTTAATTAGATTGAGCAGTAGGTTTTCTTAGCACTGATAACACTCCTAATCATTCCTGACTCAGAATAAAAATATTGTCGAGGATTATTAATTGAATAAGAGGCTATTGTGTTTTTCTTTTTGTCCTCATTTAACTTTACTCTCATATTGTCCAAAACAGGCAAAAGTTTAGTTCCACATAACAGAATATAACAAAGTTTTCATAGTTACCAGCTAGGTGGTTTGCTTCTGTTTTGGTTATCACATAAGCCCAAGGAAGTGGAAGTATTAAATTATGAATATGCATTTATTGGAAAAAGCAATTATGATGAAGTATGCATAACACTGGCTTTAGAGTCAGAAAGAATAGGTTTGCAGGCCAAGATCTGTGTTTACTAAGAGTATGGCCTCTGATAAGGTCCTTAATTTTTCTAAACCTCAGTTTCCTTATAGGGAAAAGGGCGTAAGCACACCTCAGAGTTATTCTGGGGATTAAGAGGTGTAACATATGTAAATCACTCAGCACAATGTCTGGCTTATAGTAGGCACTCAAAATTGTTAGAACTCTTTTCTTTTTTTTTTTTTTTTTTAAGATTTTTTTAATTTTTTGACAGAGATAGAGACAGCCAGCAAGAGAGGGAACACAAGCAGGGGGAGTGGGAGAGGAAGAAGCAGGCTCATAGCAGAGGAGCCTGATGTGGGGCTCGATCCCATAACACAGGGATCACGCCCTGAGCTGAAGGCAGACGTTTAACGACTATGCCACCCAGGCGCCCCAGAACTCTTTTCTTAATGATAAATTAAGAGGGTTGTGGATTATCCACTAGTAGATAACATTTGATCTCATTTTGGTTTTGAAAATTGGTGGTTTCTAGTATGAGTGACTGATGGGAGGATCTTCTCAGCAACTCCAGAACAGCTGCCAGACAATAACATCTACCCAGCAACCATTCTGTCCACCCATATGCTTTGCTTTCACTCCTGGATAGATTAACCCTCAGAATAATTATCTAAAGCCAGATCACAAGTCTTCTTACTTACTAAAAGTTATTCTCTAAATCTTCCTTATCTTTCTTAGACCATCGGTTTTTCTCTTACATACTGGATCGTTTCCATTGGCAAACATCCTAAAAGACTTTTTAAAAGTCTTCTCTGACCACAGCGGTGTACCAGGGCTGTAATGGAAGCAGTCTCTCAGAATGCAGGCAATGTTAAGAGATGATCATATAATGTTATATATGGTATGTTATATAATGGGTGTGCATGTGTGGTTAAAATTAGCATATTTATTACTTACCCTTTCACAAACATTATTTTTACATTGACGTTAATTTCTAAAACTCTGGTGTACTGTCTTTGCTGGACTCATGAGAACTGAGGTACACACATTCATTTTGGGGATTAACCTATAACAGGTTGGAATTATTTGAGCTTGCTTTGGGTGAAATTTATGTCTCTAACCCCAGTACATTAAGGTACACAAAAGAGAAAAGGTAATAAATTAATGCATTTAAATTACTGCAATGAATTGCCTAAGAAAAGGGAAAAAAGTAGATGAAGAAAAGCTTCTGTAAGGCTTAGAAAATGATTTGTGGGGGCGCCTGGGTGGCACAGCGGTTAAGCGTCTGCCTTCAGCTCAGGGTGTGATCCCGGCGATCTGGGATCAAGCACCACATCAGGCTTTTCCGCCATGAGCCTACTTCTTCCTCTCCCACTCCCCCTGCTTGTGTTCCCTCTCTCGCTGGCTGTGTCTATCTCTGTCGAATAAATACAAAAAAATTAAAAAAAAAAAGATTTGTGTATAGATGACAGAATTGAAGTAACTCAGTTCTGTTTCTCGTGTTTATAATCTTTGTTCTCCCATTGCTCACTTTGAATCTCCTGTCTAAATGCAGGAATATGTCAGAGCACTGGAATGCTGCAGTCATACTAAGCACAACCACCAATATAGACAGGTACTTATTTACTTAAGGAAGCAATTGAATAGAACAATGATCTCATATGTGAGACTAAAAAATATGGTCAAGCAAGAGGAAACTATTCACTAGTTCTTTACAACTCTATGGATGATTTTTTTTTTTGGGGGGGGGTTCTCTTTTTAGCTAAGCAAAGTGTTTCAAACTTCACAAAGAAAAGAGAACAACTTATCTTGTTAAACCATCTTTGAGAACTATACTTGTCAGTGATGTGAGTGAATGAGTGTGAATCTTCTGAAATTGTTTTATGAGATCTGCATACAGAAAATATCTCTTGGGAGCACACTGATGATATCAAACTACACACTTAAGCTTCTTCAGCTCTAGAAGAGTTCATTTACTTTTAGGTTTGTTAATTGATGCATTTTTGCAAGATTGTCAGACTGTCCCAACTATTCCAAAAGAAAATCTTTTTTACTCATGAGAGTCTTAAGAATGAATTCAATATCTTATCCATAAGATGACTGTTTTATTCTTATCCATATTTATTATCTGCCCTTTTTACATTTTATCACTCTAAAACATTTTGCTAGCATGATCTCATTTATCATTTATTGCCTCTCTTATCTTTTTGCTACTGGCAGGACACTCAGTGAATTGTGTACCTTTTCAAAGTAACACATGCTCCATGAGGCAAAGTGCCAAATATCACTCCCCAGGTTACCATCTCTTTCTCAAAATATTGATTTTCTTCTCTGAGGTTGATCCAAGAGTCCCATGATATTGGTGGCTGTCTACTGATCTCCCCAATGAGGGGTAGGTCCCCTAGGGTTCCAGTCATGGCAAGCTGTCATGGCTTTAAAAACTGGCACACACTCTGCCAGGAAAGAGAGATTAAAGTGTAACCTTGCTGTTTCATACTTCACTGCTAATACCACGGCCATCTATTAAAAGTGCTTTCTTTGGAGGCATATACTGCTGTTTCTGGTATAATATCACCTGTGTGCTGCTTAAAAATCTTGTGGTGTGGAAAATTGCACACAAAATAATGGAACTTATGGGGAAAATATGATGGAAAAATTTATGCAACTTTGTAGCTAGAACACTAACAGATAACTTTTTAACTATTAAAACAAACAAGACACTGCTACACCCAACAACACATATTAAATTGCTAATGACCTTCCTGTTAAAGGAATAACCATTTAATGACAGTTTGATGGAAAGTGTGGAAAGATAGGATTGCAATAACTGAGTTATTTAGACAAGAACAAAATGTATAAATATAGTGGAGAAGCCCCAATGAACACTTCTAGAATAGAGTATGTGGCAGAAGGAAGAATGGCAGATGAATGACATCGAACATAGCAGCTCTGCCTCCTTTATTTATGACAGTGAGCAGGATAGCCATCTAATACGGGTTCACCTGCCCTCTCAGCAGGGCCAGTTATGAATGAGTTAAGAGAAATCACAAAGATCCAACACAGTTTCATTCCTGAAGTGTTGAAACTGACAGTTTTACCTAATGAACCCAAGTGGCCCTACCTTCTCATCCATGAGTCATCCAGAAAAGAGTTGTATTTTCAGGAGTTAACATTATTAGGGTAAAGAGACCATAATATGAGTAAGTATTCAAAAGTACTCAAAAAGTGAACAAGAAACAAACATTTGTAAGAACGGAAATTTTAATTTTAATTTTTAAAATTTATATATATATTAATTTATTTAAACATTTTATATTATCTCATATTCAGCTCATTGTATTTTCAATTTAGAGATGGCCGAGTATGGAATATTTTTAAATTTTAGAAGTGTCAATGGTCAAATTATTAACAATGATTTTATAGCTAAATATGTATGAAGCTTGAAATTATGTATTATCATACTGTTGTTGTTTTTTTTTTTTTTGTATGTTGAAATATTTGCAATGTTCTTTTTTTTTTTTTTTTTTTTTAAGATTTTATTTATTTATGTGACAGAGAGACAGCCAGCGAGAGAGGGAACACAGTAGGGGGAGTGGGAGAGGAAGAAGCAGGCTCACAGCGGAAGAGCCTGATGTGGGACTCAATCCAGGATCGCCAGGATCACGCCCTGAGCCGAAGGCAGACGCTTTAACGACTGTGCTACCCAGGCGCCCCTGCAATGTTCTTTTACAGCGGAAAACAAAGATTTGGAAGGTCAAACTCCCGTAATTGATACTCCTAATTCAGAGATTGTGTGGGCCAATAACAGTGTAATGTGCTGATTTTATTTCACTTTAAAGTCACAACTACTCATATGTGGAACATAAGGAATAGTGCAGAGGACAATAGGGTTAGGGGGGTAAAACTGAATGGGAAGAAATCAGAGAGGGAGACAAACCATATGAGACTCTTGATATTGGGAAACAAACTGAGGGTTGTGGAAAGGGAGGAGGGTAGGGGGATGGGGTAACTTGGTGATGGGCATTAAGGAGGGCACATGATATGAGCATGGGGTGTTATACTGAACTGATGAATCATTGAACATTATATCAAAACCAATGATGTACTATAAAAAAATAAAACAAAAGTAAAACAAAAACAAAACAAAACAAAAAAAGATCACAGCTACTCTATGCAGTATATACTATCATTAGCTATATTTTACAAAGGAGAAAACCGAGGCTGAGAAATATTATATAAATCTCCTATATTGTAGCTATTCTAGTAGGTAGTAGACTTGTGATTGGAATACAAGCAGTTTTATTCACATCCTATGCTTTTAGGCAATATAATATATTAAAACAGAACTAAATATTGATTCTTAATGTATATAAAATACAGAAATTCAGGAATAGGTAAATGAGCTAGGAAGATCTGCAGTGAGAAGATGACTACAGAAAATAGCTCAGGAAGAAGCAGAATGTTCATGCCCTAAGAAAGAAGGAACTTATGGAGGGGAAAAAAAAATGTATGGAGAACAGAAGGAAAAGAAAATATGTCCTCTTTCCCACGGCACAAACAATTTGGCACCACATGACCTTGGGATTCAGAATTAGACTGACTCATTCACAGTCTGGAATGTGAATAGAGTAGGATCCAAGAACATCAAAAATTTAACAATCTCAGCAATCATTTCATAAAAGCTATGACCCACAATAACTCAGAAATTCAGATTGGACGCTAATCCTGTAATGGACAATCACTAGTTAAGGGTTATATACAATTTGAAAAGAAAGTCAGATCAGGCACCGTGTGACCTATAAGATACATATGTCATTTACTAAATTACTGCTGTTTTTTTATTATTTCATATTACCTAGTAAATAAATTCTACATTTTAAATATTCCTAGAAGAGTTATGTAGAAGGAAAATATTCCAGTATGGCAATGTTTCATGAATACACTTAGCTAGAAAAATTCATAGGAAGATATTCTTGCTTAATGTTCTTAATATAGTCAATATTTTTTCCTCCAAATTGACTTTTAATCTCACACCAAAAAAATGTCTTTGTGATCAAGAGGGGAAGTAAGAAAGAGAGACAAGAAAGTAAACCAGGTAGAATTTGGGTGAGGAAATGTGGAAGATATATTGGTACATCTCTTGTCAAGTTTAATGCTTTTAAGCTTGAATTCTACTTTGTGTGATGCCAAAATCTCAAAGCTACTTTATTACTGTTTCCATTTGTTTGGTAAAAAAAAAAAAAAAAAAAAAAAAAAATCCCTTTGGTGCCTGGTGGCTCAGTCGGTTAAGCGTCTGCCTTCAGCTCAGGTCATGATCCCCAGGGTCCTAGGATTGAGCCCATCTCCAGCTCCCTGCTCGGTGGGAATCCTACTTCTCCCTCTGCCCCTCCCCCTCAAGCACTCATGCTCTCTCACTCTCTCTGTATGAAATAAATAAATCTTTAAAAGTAAATAAATAAAAATCCCTTTTAAAAATGTTTAGCTCATATCACTTCAATTTTGTTTTCTGTTTTGCTTGTACATAGCCTTTAGCTGGCTGTTGAATTTGAGTCAAACTAAAATTTTATTTTCCTTTAGTAGATAAATTTGCTGACCTCATTAGTTGATGACAGTGATGTATTTGCTCTTTGCCAGAATCTGTTATAATAATTATGTAGGGGCACCTGCATGGTTCGGTTGGTTAAGGGGCAGACTCTTGATTTCAGCTCAGGTCCTGATCTCAGTGTCGTGGGATTGAGCCCTGTGTAGGGCTCTGTGCTCAGCAGGGAGTCTGCCTGGGATTCTCTGTCTCCCTCCTTCTGCTCACGCTCTCTTTTTCTCGCCCTCTAAAAAAAATTAATTAATTAATTAAAAAATTATGTATGATATTTTATATCTACGGGGTTTTTCTAGATTCCCTTGCTTTAAAAAATGTTCTGATATTTTGTAAAATTGATATCTTTGTTCCAGTGATTAGCTTTGTACCTTTTTTTTACACCTCCATGACCTATTATTATTATTTTTTTCTTTTTTTTACTGACTGGTTTGGCAGGTTTTAAGCAAATCCTTTATTATTTGCTTTTGCTTAACCAATATGTTAATACTTATCTTTTCCTTCCTTATCCCTACATTTTTATTTGTCTCTTGATTTCTAAGTTTGGTCTGTCTGGTTTTCTAGGCATTACAATATGCATCTTTATCACAGCCTATATACACATAATAATCAGCTACTTCAAATGATATAAAAACCATTTAGTGGTATAAAGTTGTTACTCCCCCCAACCAATTTTCTATACCCAACAATGTCTTTTTATTACTTTGTTTTAAATGGGCAATTGTATTTTAAAGTAATCAAAGATAATAAAAAAAAATGCCTCATATTTCACCAGATATTTCTCCTCTTTGATATTCTTCATTACTTTCCAAACTATGGGAAATCTTTTTCAATTTACAGCATACCTGTCACCTTTCTGTGTCGTGGGGAATCTCTGCTCTCCAGCCCCACCCCCCAGTTTTCTGCCTTCAGGAATTCTTGTCCCAGACTCCAGCCTTCTAGGGCAGCAGCAGTGCACTTACTGAAGTCAGTCAGGGGGCCCCTGCTCCCAGTTTCCATTTGGTGAGGGACAAACAAGCCCTGTAAAAACTTCTCTAAGTTCTAGTTCACAGTGTAGCCCAAATATGGTGGCAAATTTACAAGATTTTGTTTGTAAATGTGCTCAGAAACAGATTAAAATAACTGGTAGAAAACAGGCTGGTTATGTATCAACCGGCAAAATTAGGTAATCTGACTTGCAGAGGTGAAAAAAAAAAAAACCGCAGTCTAAATTTAGTCCATTTACTAAAAACAACGCATTCTTTGAGAATGCACTTCAAGCACAAGTTCTTTATAGAGCAGCGCCCAATTCAGGGTAGTGTACTGAAAATGTATTTTCAGAAAATGATGCAAAAGTCAAGAATGAGCTTTGTGGGAGGCACGGTTGGTCTGACTTATGAAATGCTGTTCACTGAACAATGGAAGAAACATTTGCTACAAACTTTTGGGACCTACCCCAACATCTTGAATCAGAAACTCCGGAGGAGGGGCTCAGCAATTTGTGTTTGAAAAAGTCCTCCAGGTGATCCTGATGCAAGATCAAGTATATGGACCACTGAATCGGCACAACCATTTACATTTTTTTAAATGTTTAATTTTTAATGAAATTGAAAATACAGCAAAATAACATAGAAAATTCATCACTACAAAGTGGGTAGAGTTTAACCTAAAGCATTTATACATAGAAAATGATGATCTGTAAAATTTTACAAGTAATCCCTATGCAGTAAAAAAAGAAATTCTTATTGAAACTGCGTATTTTCATCCATCTATCACATAAAATTGACATACAATAATTTTTCCATTTGAGGAAAAACTTTTCCTTGAAACTCTCAGAATGGAATTATGAAAACCCTATGTGATTTTTTTCAAAAAACATTGGCAATGCAACAATCAAGTAACAGCTTTAAGTGAGAGTTTATATAAAGAACTGCTTGTTTCATGCAACAAGAGACTATGAGCCACAAAGATCCCTCCCACTTCACACACACACACACACACACACACACACACACACACACACACACACTATTCTTTCTTCCCTAGGCTATAGCAATTTCATCTGATAGATGATTTGGGAAATAGGGGTAATCACTGCTTTTTGTTGTCATTTATGAATAATTTTATGATTTGACCAAAATCCTGGAAGTCAGTCCTGTTCCTAGTAATCAATATGGAGGAGGGAGTGCTTTATAAACATTCAGTGTTTACTAGGTTGCAAAAATTAGTAAAACAGTCTGAAACACAAAGTTGCAGAGTAGTATTCTTGGACACTTATTTCTAAATCTATTTAATAGTTATTAAGTTATACAAAAAAAAGTAATAGAGGGAAAACATTTGATATATAAGCTGAATAAAATTAGAGAGGTAGAGATGAATAAATAGTTTCATAAGGAGATTTTGAATTTGGAATCGATTTGATAGAAATTTCAGCATATTGCAGAAGACATTAAAAGATCATCATCTACAGAAAGGTTTGCTTAGTACAAAATGAGAAGTGGAAATAAATCTTACAACAGACATCAAATTCTCATTCTTTTCTACCCAAGTTCTAATTTACAGCCCACTTTAAAACACTATTTTTCTGTCCTATCTAAGTTCATTTACCATTCTGCTTTTTCAGTATCTCCTCTGCTATGTCCCTATCCAAGCTATCATCATTGATCACGTGGATTATTGCAGAACGACCCCTGCCCCCATACCCACCGCCAGCATCCCTTGGTCCATGCCATTCAACTCTTCTGCTTCACCCACACTGGCTTCTGTGATGTTCCCAGGACGCATCAGGCGTGCTCCTGCCTCACTCCATTTGTCTTTTCTGTTTTCTTTGGTTAGCATGGGTTTTTCTTCAGATATTTGCATGGCCCATCATTCTTTTTCTTCAGAAGATCTTTAATCAAATATCGATTTCCAAAAAAAGTCATCTTTGGCCACTGTTCAAAACTGAAATCCCCTTTTCACTTTATTTTCCCCCTTATCACTTATTACTATCTAACATGCTCTGTATTTAATCAGTTATTTATCTTGCTTATTGCCAGTCTCCCCACTCCCTTCTATGCAAGCTCCAGAGGGAGTAATTCTCTTCTGTTCTATATGGTATCATCAGTGCCACTGGAAACATCTAGCATAAACACTCAGTTAAGTATCTATTGATTAAATGAATGAAAATATAAACAATAGTGATACAAAAACAGGGGCTAGAACATCAATATTGGTTTATAGACTTAAAAACCCCAAAGGAGACAAGCATATAAAAAATAATCAAATTAATACATAATCAAATAAATGAATATTTAAAATCTTCCAGTTATAAAATAAATAAGACCGGGGGATGTAATGTACAGCACAGGGAATATACCCTATAATATCATAAAAACTTTGTATGGTGCCAGATGCTAACGAGAATTATTGTGGTGATCACTTTGTAATTTATATACATATCAAATCATTATGCTATACATCCAAAACTAATATAATATTGTATGTCAATTAGTCATCAATAAAAAAATTAGTGAGAATCCTCTTTACTTAGCGGGTACAGACGGAAGAAATACTGAGACTTGCTAAACAATGAGGAAGGATTATTTGCAAAAGCAAATAAAATCTCAAATTCTTTGTCATTTGTACTTTCTTGTAAGAATGTTTCAGTAGATACAAAGTAATTCTTTTAATCTGTCATGGTCACCAAAAAGAAGAAAAACCTATAAAAACAAAATTTGAAATAGGAGATTGTTGGAGCACATTCTTCATTGAGTTTGGAAAATATTCAGCATTTCAGAAAACTGAAAAGCATTTACAAGAAAAAAAAAAGAAGGGATACACAGGGACTTAAAAGTTCAACAAAGCAGCCAACAATGTGAAACAGTAGCAGAACATTTTGCATGCTGGCGAAAACTGGGCTCATTAGCAAAGCCATGGCTTGGAGCTGACTCTAGGGGAGGAGACAACCCGATTTCATACAGTCCTTCCTGCAGAGCTGATTGTGAGAGGTGATCCCGGTCTCACTTTTCGGAGGCTGCTCAGCATGCTTCCTGGCCCGGGGTAAGATAGGAGTACAAAGGCAAATGGTGAGGGACCAGCATTTTGAAATAAACAGAATGAAAGTCCACCATAAAAGTTGGCATTGTATAAAGTAGGATCCCAAATTCCTATATGAATCCTTTGAACACAGAATGTACCAAAGCTAAAGTCTCAACACAGAATTTGATATAGATATAGATATAGATATAGATATAGATATAGATATAGATATAGATATAGATATAGATATAGATATATACACACACATACCTGTATGACTCTTTGAGGTACTGATTCTCGGAGAAATTTCTTTAAAAATTTTTTGTTTATGAATTTTATGACCAGGTAAGGATGTAAAAGGTATCTAGTTTTAATCATCGTAGGTTAATTAAAAACAGGACAATCTATGGTCTCACATTTCAAAGATAATTCTTTAATGATTAGAGTAAACAAACAAAAATTATCACCTCAGTTATTGTTTTACATATTCAGATTCAAAGAGAAAACTAACGATAATAGAAATCACATGTAAATTTAAAAAAAAAATGAACAGAAATTATTGTATTATCCTTGGGATTTCTGGGGGGTTTTTGGTAATTATTTCATATTTACAAATTTCCCAAGATAATGAACTCTTGAACTTCAGAAAAATATAGTTGTAATTACATAATATTTCTAGGCTAATCACAGTAAATTTTAAAACTTGAAAATCAATCAGATACTGTATCACAGTATGAGAAAGGAGCAGAACAATGGAAGCGATGGCCAGCCAGAATTCCACTGGAGCATGGAACCAATTAGAACAGGGTGGTTGGAATATCTACAAGATGCTGAGCAAAGTAGCATCATTGAGAAAGAGTGTATGTGTGCCAATCATTTTCTAAGCAGCTTGTGTAAGTGGTTCGAAAGGAGTGGGGTCAGTTCCAAAACAGGATCCAAAGAAAAGAAACAAACTTGACAGCAGCCTAGGCTAGACAGGAGCAGGAAGCTGGAAAGGGAACTGTATTCTGGAGCCCTGAGGCAGGAAGAAAGGTGAATGTGCATGTTCGGGCAGGAGATGGGGGTCAAGCCCTGAGCAGCAGGAATGAGAACTGGGAAGTCTACCCAAGCAGAAAAGAAGCAGACCGTCAGTGAGCAAGGCAGATGGCCGGAATCAGAATTCAAAAAACAAAATTAGCCCGATCAGTATATAGTACAGTGGTCCCCCCTTATCTGGGGGAGATACGGTTCAAGACCCCAGTGGATGCCTGAAACCACAGATAGTACTGAACCCTATGTATACTATATTTTTTCTTATACATAGGTGCCTATGATAAAATTTAATATATAAATTAGGCACAGTAAGAGATCAACAATGCCTAATAATAAAATAGGATAATTATAACAACATACTGTAATAAAAGTTATGTTAATGTGGTCTCCCTCTCTCTCTCTCTCACTCAAAATCTCTCATTGAACTGTACTAACCCTTTTTGTGATGATGCAAGGTGATAAAATGCCTACATAATGAGATGAAGTGAGGTGAATGGTGTGGGTATTTTGACTAATGTTCATAGGTTGGGCTACTATTGACTTTTTAACTGTATGTCAGAAGGAAGATCATCTGCTTCTGGACCATGGGTGACCATGGGGTGGGTTACTGAAATGACAGAGTGAGACTGTGGATAAAGGGCAGGGCGACTATTGTATGGTAGAATCCTCCTTCCCAGACCTAGGGAACTTTTCAATTCAGACAGAAAAAGAACATCACTTTTAGATCTCCATTCTTCTCGCCATCTTCCAGAATACCTCCCCAAAGCTGTACATGTAGGGATACAGAGAATGAAATGCATTGGTTCTAATGCACTACTGCTTTTTGTCTGAACCACTCTCTCATGGTTAATTCACAGAGGAACAGTGCCAGGTACTAGGAAGTGCTTAAAGCATATATATTAAATTGCACTCAGCCCATGAGGGCTGATTCTTGGTCTGACCATTATTAGTTCCACCAGTGATTTTGATATTAAAATTTAGCACCTTCTCATTAAATCCTCTAAGAACTTCAGTATTGTGACATAGCAGCTACCTTAGAGAATAGTTTTAAAACTCAATTTGACCATGACAAATTGTGAAAGCAAGCACAAATAAATCAGATAAAGCCTGAAAAAGCCGGAGTGTGCTGCCGTTTTCTTTTGAAACCCACTTAAAAATGTTTTATTATGCACATTCTTCCTTTGATTTATTAATTAACATAGCATGGAGATTAAATAGCAGTCCCTATCTTGGTTTCTGGTGAACTGGTGTCACAGGTAAGCTTTTTTTCTTTTAAAATGTCTCATCTAGAATTGCTTGTTAATTTGAGGGAAAAACATTTCTCTAAAGCACAATTTTCAGTTTAGCCAAGATGAGAAACAACTTACCCCATGTGTTCTTTCAGAATTCTCTGAATACATGTGGGTTGCTTTTTAATTTTTTTTGTATTTTTTTTTATTCAGAGAAATTAAGTATTAAAATGTGTGATTTCAAAAAATCACACATGGGTGCCTCACCTGCTGCAAATTTAAATCATAGAGATGACCTTCTTTCTATTCTTTATGGATATTTGTTAAAAGTTAAGTGGACTGCATCATAGGTGAAACCCTGATGATTCTTTCATAAAGAAAGACAAAAAAAGTCACAGAGAAGGCATTACTGCTGGAATAATAGAGAGATGAAAATGGTCGAAATTTGGAGCCAATCTTGGCTAACAGTTTTTCCAGTCTTTCTAGTCAAAGACATCAGTGTTACTGTCCAAAGCTATCCAAAGCAGTTCATATTCATTGCATTTGTTTGTCAAGTGAAAAACAAATTCAAACTCAGTTGGGAAGACTTTATTGAAGAATATCATCACGGGGCAGGGCGAGGGGCAATGCAAGGGCGGGGCAGAGGGACTACTGCAGTGGGGAGAAGGGCTCTGACCGGAAGATCTGCAAGCATCTCAAGGGCTAGGCTAAAAATGTTTCTTTTATAGGGAGGAGTAAATAAAGCCAGAAAGATCAGGGTGTGGGGATGTGAGAGGATAGACGATAGGGTGGTCAGCTGAGATAGTACGTCAGAGAATGTTTTACTCTGAAGCCAGCCTACTTCGGAAGCAGTGGTTGGGGAGGTGATGCTATTTTAGGAGGGGTTGTCTGGTACTCAGCTTACCCGTGGGCAAAAGGTCAGGAATCTAGTAGAAGGAGAGAATTTTAACCAAAATTTAGCTAACAAGTATTTTGTTCCAACGGATCACTGGAAACAAGTAGTTCAGCCAAGCATTTATGAAACAAAGAATGGGAATGTGGGGAGTTTATGTTTGCCCTCCCTGGTTATGGGTGAGCAAGTGGAGTGCCCTTTAGCCTTGTCTAAGTCATAGAGGATGGTTCTTTTCAGTAACATGTTTCCTAGAATACAAGAGTGAGGAGATTTCTTAACCTCCGATGTTCTCCAGGAGCACTGGGCTCATTTAAAATTCAGTATTGTCAATATGCCCAAGATAACATTTTTTTGTAATATCATTATTCTTGCTGTCTAGTGACTAGTGTTTTAAATATAAAATGCATTCTTAACACACCTAAACCTTTATTACTTTGTACGTCTAAAAACCTGGGATTTTTGTATCTTTTTGAAAAAAATAATTAGATATACTATATATTTAGTTGTTGAAAACTACATGCAAACAGGTGAAGATATTATTTATTAAAAGATTTATAGATCTTCTAAACTGTCAGTATGCTAAGATAAAAATGTTTCCTTCTCTGACTTTTCTCAAATTCAGCATGCATGAAATGGAGAGGTCCTCAAGATTTGCTGTTTAGTATTTCCCCCATCTTTAGGAGGACATTGGCAAGAGATGCAATTTAAAGTGAATACATAAACTGGTCAGTTTCAATTTTTTTTCCGGGCGCAGCCTCATACCTCTTCCTACAAATACACAATTTGGTAAAGAATAACCAAAACGTTGCACTGCTCGATAACTTGCAGGCAAAGTTATTCCAATGTAACTTAAATGGCTTTTTTTTTAGTAGAATAATTGACAGCTTCTTTCAAGTAGCAACTTATAATTTAGAAATACTTATAATTTATTCCTTGACACTTATCTAGTTCACTGAGAAAGTTTACCAGTGACCATGGATATCTGTTGGCACGTATAACAAAACCAAGGGCTGGATTTGGAGAATCAGTTTGACTGTAGCAAAATGTTCTTGGGGAGCTTTCGCTCTCTTCTGGAAGAGTTCACTAACAGATGGCAACTTGTCATTGTTAATGGAGTGTTATCCTGAAAAACTTCAAGGATCCATGCAGAGTGTGACACTGTTCCCCTCCTCCTTTCAAGCCACCTCACAGAAATAGCCAATAATGACCTCTTTCTCTTCACAGATGATTCCACCTTATGTCGGCTGATTCCTTCCAAGCCACGTTATGGCTGCTCTAATCCTAATATGACAAAAGACTTTTTGTTGTTTGACAGCTGATCTATGTACTAAATAACAGAGGCATCGTGATGCAGTAGGATATTGCAACCCTAAGATAGGAGTCCTGAGTTCTAGCCCTCGCTCTGGGAGTCCTTGGCCAGCCAGGTAACTTCTCCACTCTGGATTTAATTGTTCTCCGTGAAACATGAGCAGATTGTCTTAAACAGACAAGAGGCTCATTTCAGGTGAATTTGTGAGATTCTGAATTCCTTTGGTATAAACAAAGCATCGGTTTGTTAGCTGAGGATGTGTGACCATTTTACATTCCGTTTACTTTATTCTCCCTAAAATTATATTTTCATAGGAAATTTGGCAATTTGGTTTCTAAAGTGTATAATAGCCATAAAACAGCAACAAAAACACTTTCTCTTCTTGTATTTGTTTAACAGCACATGGATTTAAGAGCTTATTCACAGCATAATTTTTATTTGTTTCTGTAAATCCATTAGTAAGATAGCACTTCAGAGATGACAATATAAAATGGTAAAAACTTGACCAAGATCCTACAATTTGCAGAGATTAGTGCAGACTATAACCTAGAGGACGTGAATCCTGCACTAAGGTTTGTTCACTTATTAAATCAGGAATAACCATTTCATTTTATTAATGATAATTAATATTTACATTACACCTGCTAGTGGCATATTTTGTACTTTAAATGTTTTTCAGATATAATTTTACTTACAGCTTGACAATAGCATCCAGAAGAAAAGAAAGAAAGAAAATGTGTCCCAGTCAGAGAGTTAATCGGTGATCAATAAGGAAGGATAATCAATAATAGGCAAGTAGAAAGAGGTACCCTGATTCCTCCTCAATATTCCAAATCCTGCTTCGTTATTTAAATCAGCCACTTCTCTGGAAGAGAATTAGGCCGGACACCAAATGCCTATTGAATACTTAGAAATCAGTTCTTTTAACCAGACATTTGTTTACTTAAATTTGCTTAAATTTACTGAAATCAACCAGCCTTTTCCTTCCCTTCCTTCCCTCCCACCTTCCTTCCTTAGCATCACCTTTTATCCCTCTCTTCATTCTGCACATCTCTTGCCACATTGTCATTTCACACGGGTCCCACGGGCAGTTAAATATGGTGTCCCTTTAAGAATTGTTATTCAGTGGATCTCACAAATGCGTATAGTTTTCAGCTTCCTTTGGAAATAAGTGCTGGTACTTTTGCAGGCTTTCCTTTTGTGATTAGAAAAATACCAATACCGTTTCCCTGCAAATACACATTAGCAACACTATGAGAAAATTAACATTCTTATTGCATAGAATTTGTAGCTTCTCTGAATGAATAGGAGAATAGCTAATGCTAATGCAGTTTAAATCTGAAATGAAATGTAAATAGAATTGGAGTTCGATTTCCTGAAAGTATTTTTCTTGAATAAAAGAAGCCCTTAAAGACAATGCTTTTAGTTTTAGACAAGACACTCATCTCAAATATTAGCAGTCAGTTTTCAATGGCTTACGTCTTAATAAACAGTGATAAGTGTGACATTTGTGTCGTACATTTGCATCATATTTTATGGCTTCCAAGACATGAGAAGAGAGTTTGGGTGATAAGCTCAGTTTTCCTCTGTTACTACGGGAGATGTACCTGTGGGCTCCACAGTGACTCCGTCTATTCAGAGGAATCAACATGCTCACGCGTGCAAACTGTCTTAGGCTGATACATTCAAAGAAATAAACATTGTTTTCCCCACACCGTAACCAACTTCAGATTGATTGTATAGTAATTCTTAACAAATCATAGAGTAAGAATGGTAAGCCAGGACGAAAGTTCATTTTAACCATTCCAGACAGGCAAACATTTATGATGGATAATTAGAGATAAGAGAACAGGTAAAATGATAAAAAAAAGAAACTTGATGTTTTAGTGCGTATTTCTTTGTATATTGGGACTCCTACACAAGAAAAAAAAATCCAATGTAAAAGGTAATACCAAGATTTTTAAAATTTATACAAACTTCATTAAAATTCATGCCTTTTCAAAAAGATCTCTAATGTGTTACATCCTGAAAAGTGACTCCCTTCCCTGATTACACTTATCACCATATTTAACATATATTACCTGTTTAAGTGTAAAGTGCTGACCAATTAAGAATTCACTGAGAAATTTAAATAAATAGGCCTTTATTGGAATTCAGGAGCACTGCAACTCAGGAGACACAGATTCAAGCATAAACCTGACTCCTGTTCCGAGGAAGACAAAGGTGGGAGGTAGAGTTATACAGTGGAAAGGTACTGAGTGCAGCTCTCATTTAGGTCCTCTGTACAAAACAGGGATTGAAAGGGGGGTAACTGGGATTAGTTGCTATTTTCAAAGAGACTTAGCTACGCTTGCTTGCTCCATTTTGAAATCTCTTTTAACTATATGTATTTAAAGATGGTTGAATTGTAGAGGTTCGTTTATTGAAGGGTGATAAATGAAAGCTCGCATCCCAAAAAGAATTCTGTTCATGAAAAGCTCCGTAGTTACTGAGTAGTGCTTAATGCAGCTGAACCTAGTCAACTGCAAAGGTCAGTGGCCGCACCCTGCTGGGGAAGTAGTTGGTACTCCTTCCAATGGTGAATGCTGAACTCCTAAAGCACAACTGTCAGATCATGGTATAGTATCGCGGCCTCTAATCGTACGAGGGCAGAGTCTGTATGATGTGGGAAACAAAGGCAAAAGAAAAATAAATGTCCTGACTACCTACAGCCCATTGACAAATCCTTGAAACAGGTAGAGTGACATTCCTCTTGGAACTCAGCCTCCTCGATGTTAATACATGCTAAGGGCAAAAGGCAATCTTAGCCAGGTCCCCAGGATCCTGTAAGTCTACTTTAACATATAAAAATTCCTTTGGAAACTTCCTTTATTTCTACCCCCCCAAGATATATATTGGCAGTCATTCCCCAAACAAATGACCCACCAATATATATGTGAAGGGTCTCATGACTGAGTTTTTAGTAAACAGTAATAGGTAGCCAGCCCCCTCAGAATCCTGGAAACCTTGTTTCCAAAATACCTATTCCGAACACCCTCCCAACTTGAAAGTATATAATGAGCCACTCCTCATGACTCCATTGCAGCTCTTTCTGCCCACGGGTCCTGCTCCCCGTGCTTTAATAAAACCACCTTTTTGTACCAAAGATGCCTCAAGAATTCTTTCTTGGCCGTCAGCCCCAAACCCCAACATCTTTCCCCAAATCATGTACTTCGAAGTGAACGCTGTAGGTATCAGAGACCCACACACCCATTGTGCTTCTTTCTAAGCACATTTGCCCAGTGAACCCTGCTGCTGCTAGGACGGCCCTGTGAGTGCTGCCTGACCTTTTGTTTTTGTTTTCAAAAACAATTGTGAGAAAAGTCTCAGCATGGGAGTACATCGTTTCCTTTTTTCTCCTTCCCCAGAAATAAAAAATTCCTAAAGATGTGTTCGTTGAACTAAAACGTATATGAAGATTACAAGCTTATGAATCTTTAGAATATAGATGACATTAGGTCCTATGAAAGTTCTACTTGATTGAAATTAAATTTCAGTGAAATTTCAAATATGGACCCAAGTTCTGTCACAAAAAAACTTTATTAAATATTTTAGGTGTGACTCATGACAGTCCACTTCTGTCAATAGGCATCTTGACAAAAGATCATGTCATTTTCCCCATCTCCAATGTAGGCAGTGTTCTGTGAAATATTAGAAGTTGCGAATCATCTGCTGACCACGTGACTATCAGCCATTACTAATATGTTTAGCAAGTGTTCTCTATCGATGACTGGGTATGTTTGGAAAAATTAAAATA